>NC_051120.1:8869392-9169392 GCF_014839805.1 Manduca sexta | reverse complement strand
AATTTGAATAAAAACATACGTGGAATACTCAATTCAAAAGAGAAATCTCAAACATAACGAGCATAGATTTTACAGAACTAGTCGAGTATTTTGAACCAAATTACGCGTATTCAAAGGCACGTAATAAGGTAAAAAAATAATCATACGACGTATTGGAAGTAACGGAAAGTCAATTACCCTGTTGAAATGTAAAATCAGATTTGATATAAATTGAAATCGCGTAATGCGGAGCACTAAAACCCTATTAAATCTCGTTTTATACAAAACACACGTTTTATGAAAGCTCTAACTGATTTATTAGAATAGATTACTTAAATCCATATCATTGTGGTCAGGTGATATCGATTAACTTATATTTGAAATCGTTCATTTTGGATAATATTTTAATGAATTATGGGGATAGGGTAATCAGAATACAAATAACTTTAGTGAACGAGTATTTACATTTCATGTATAAAGACGAGCAAAATAATAACATTTATAAGTATTCACTATATATATTTTCACTATATATATTGGAAGTTGCAATGTTTGTCAAAACGAATTTACACTTATTTACATCAATAGTTGATATGAGAATGCGCCCACAATATATTAGATCACAGTACAAAAACCTATTACATACAAATAATTACAAAACAGCATTACTAAGAAAAAGCATTTTATCCACGGGACCACTTATATACAATAAAATACCGAATAACATAAAAGAGCAACCTACAAGGATTTTTATGCAGAAATTAATAGCTTTACTATTTCATAAGTGTTATTATTCTGTAAAGGATTTTCTGAGTGATGATAGTTTAATTAATGTATAACATTGGAATAGTAAGATCATATATATAAATAAAAAAAAAACTATCATTAATTTGTAAATGTTTCCTTATGTAATAAGAAATTATTTCTTTAATATTACTATAAGTGACTTCATTTTGTAAATTGATTTAAGTTAAAAAATTTACAATGCTTAATTTTTGCACGCCATCTGGCAGAATGTATCGGAACTTATAAATTATATTACCATCCTATGTTTTTGTACCTACATTCATAGCAAATAAAATATGATTATGATTAGTATAAAATTTTAAAGTCATAACTCTAAGAAACAATAACTACAATGTTGCAAACAAATTACATACTAACTTAAACCAGAATAGTTTACACACACCTACACTCACTCCTTTTGTCCCAGAACAGATAGGTTGAAGGCACATTTGGTGCACCCACTTTCCGCCGTGTGTATTCCGTCATATGATATGATAAGGAGTACAGATTCCAGACTCCGGGCTTCATCATCATCATCATCTCAGCCACAGGAAGTCCACTGCTGAACATAGGCCTCCCCCAAGGATCTCCACGTCGACCTGTTGTTTTATACTCCGGGCTTACACTGAGTATAAAACCCAATATCCCTGTCATACCCAAGGATCGAACCAGAGACCTCAGCACTGCTGTCGTGATGTAATGCAACTATAAATAAGTTTTGTTAAATTTAATTTATGAAATAAAAATAATGTTTATGAGTGGGTTCGACATCTTCGACACCAAAGAAATTAAAACCTGTTAGGATACTGAAGCTATTTTGATTAAATAAAAAGAAATATAGACTACAGAAACATTTTCACAAATATGTCACCAACCAACCGACCAGTACGAATGTTAACAACCACTTGCCCCGGTCTATTAATACTCAGTATTGTTATAGCAAAAAGTGCCACAAATATCCTCACTAAAATAATTTAATACTAACAAACCTAAGGATATTTGAATGACACTAATTTTACACAAAACAACCAATAGCCAACAATACCTCACAAAACTAATTTCCATCAACATTATCAATAAAACCATAAAACTTTTTAACAATAACAAAAAATAAATTCAACCCCTTCCCACAATAAATAAATTTATCGGAACGAAAGCAAACATTTTGAAAATTAATGCCGTTAATATCAACGGACGGAAATGGGCATCCCTTTGCTGAGCGTTAAATTGTTAAAATTTTTGTTCCTACAATGGCTATGTTTGAAATCGATGGAAACGTTCAAAGGGATTCTATAATTAGATTTCTGAATGCCCTTCTAGAAGTTAAGCGTCTTTAGGTATTGTTTGCGGATCCGTCTATATAACACAATTTTAACTACAGTATGAATGAACTATATCGAGTTGGTACCCAATATTTTCAATTATTGGGAGATTATTGCAATGGCAATGTCTAAGATAAATTGTTCGAAGCCTTGGAGTCCTAATAAATAATACCTTCTTTCTAATCTCTCTCTCTCTCTCTGATTCACTAAATTTATTATAAAATAAAAATAAATGAAACAATGATACTTCCGAAGAGCAAGAAAACAAGCAACATTAAAATATCACTTCAAAGCCAAATCGACCACAGTCAACACAATTAACACAATCAAAGAGTCTGTAATCATTGTAAACAGAAACACTACGAAACGAGAGAACGATAAAGCACTTATCCCTGTAAATCCTTCCACTGGTTCATGCAGCACGAATTGGCGACCGATGGAGCTCAATTTTTATTTTACTCAGTGTAATTACCGCGGTTTCCAATACGTGATACACCCAACGCTCCGGGATATTAAGAGTCATGCAAAAAGCGAAAAATTGCAATCAATGCGCAATTTTCACTGTGAATTGTATTGTTCATCAACTGTAGACAAATATTAATTATTTTACTCGAAGATTGCGGGAAATAAGCGAGGTTAATTTATCAAACCTATTCTGGTGTTGAGGTATAATTATACTGCAACGTCGGACCAACACAAAACATTTTCATATATGTCTAAGAATGAATTTAGCTTGGTTTTTACGACTGATCGCCTCGCTCACATCCAACGCTTGCTGAGGAGATCAGGTCATGGGCTAATCCAGTTACAAAACCCCCACATAGACCAACTAAGGTTTCAAAATCTCCAGATCCAAATCCAATATACTCAAATGTACTAAGGAAACAACGAATCACTAGACTCCTTATCCTTTCAAGAGAAGACTACGCTGAACCCGGCAGAAACTGCAAGTTCAATATAGTCCAAACTTAATGTCAATCAATGAGGGATAAACAAGGGTCAAAGCTTCTCTAAAAGACAATGATTCTACCATATTGTAAAGCCGGTCTGGATTTCTAGTGAGCTCTGCCACTCCACAAATACAATAAATGGTTCCCGCCTTAGATCATTTTCATGTGTTCTCGCAAAATCTGAAGTCTAGAATGTCGACTTGTATATCTATTAATGGTATTATAAATTTGGATACTTTTTGTGAAACAATACAAAGATATAACCTATGCTCTTTCAAAATTGTAAAATAGAACTGTCTAAGATCAAAAAAACAATATATTTTTAATAACCTGCCAGTCCTCGCAAATATTGAACTAGCCTCTTTCGAAATAATTAAGTTGTTAAAGAGGTTAGAATAGAACGAGCAAATATTTAAAAAGATATTAACCTTTTTGATAAGGCCAAAAAGGTTTCGTCTCTCTCCCAGTACATAACGATCTATGGAATGGAAGTGAACATAACTTTTTATGTTAAATGCGCTAACGTTAATGGGCAGACAGCCTACCTGAAAATAAGTATGGGAATTTTCGAAAGTTACCTTTATGGGGAACAGTTTCGAAGATTTTACGCTTTGTTAATTTTAAATTGGATAAGGATGTATACGACGGCTATTTTGAAAAATACTTCTAAATTTAGTCAATAATTTTTAGCGCTGCGATTTGCCCTATTTTTTCATTTATAAACATTGATCTGTATTTATATAATAATACCAGGCTTTTATAATATTCTGCACACTGCTGAGCATAAACTTCCTCCACTAAGGAGACTGCTTAGGCTAAGACCTAAAAACTAAGATCCACCACGTAACGTTTGAAATTCGAATATCGAATTCTTCGGTATATAGGTGTCCTCACGATGTTATCTTTGACTGTTATAGGAACGATAATTGACAATACACACGTAACTTCGAAAAGTTGGAGATGTGTGTCTTGGATTTGGAACCTGCGCCTGTCTAGATAGACCGTATCATTCCCAATTAGGCTATCGTCCATTTATGTATTTATTTACAAATAATAAAATTGTACATATTGACAGGTCCGTCTGGATATCTTTAGGAGAGGCCTATGTTCAGCAATGGACTTTAGGTATCTGATGATGGTGATGAATAATATTGTACAGGTACACCCGTAATACAACTTTAATATAGTATACATCGAAATTAGAAATAGTAATTTTATTACCCGAAGTAATTCCTACACAACCATTATATTGAGACAAAAAAGGAAAAATCACTAATTACAGTCAAATCTAAATCAGATAATATAAACCCCAGACTCACGTCTTTAATACACGAAGAGGTAGACAGAAGTGCAACTGTTGCACTCACTTTCTGTTGTGCGTATTTCGTCCCGTGACGTGATAGGGAGCGAGCCTATCGCCATATCGGGCACAAATTCCAGATTCCAGATTGATACCGAGTAGGAAAACCCAATATCGATTTTCAGGACATGGGGATCGAACACGAGACCTCAGCACTTGTACTGTAGTACAACTATGCCACCGAGGCAGTCATATGTAATATAATAATATCAGCCCTGTATACTGTCCTTAGGGGCGTAGCTACCGCCGTATCAGCCGTATCACTGGATTCCAAGCTACGGGGCCTCCTTGACCCATACTTACATTAAACTAAGCAGGCGGCCAAAAGTTCGCACTGCCCTGAAGAGTTCCCTACAAATTTAGATATGGGGTTCTTCTACGGCAACTTTACTCTACTCTACTATGTTATTGCTAGGCACAGGCCTCCTCTACTATCGAGAGGGATGAGGCCTTAATCCACCAAGCTGACCTAATGCGGATTGGCAGACTTCACAAACCATCAAAGTTCACATACCGTCACATGTTAACCGTTATGAAATTATTTATGTATAGCACTAAAACGAGTCTTACTGATTCCAGCCGCATCATTAACAGGAATCGCTGATAATAGACAAGAATATTTGGAGACACGGAAAAGCTTGGGGAAAAATTCAAAGGACGCTACCCTAATACGACCCACCTTATTGGATCGTCAAATAAAGGGAATTGCAAATGGGACTATTTATGCAAAGTACGGTAAGCGGGCACCTTTTTACCCCATATCGGGGTAGTGTACCTGTGTGATCGTAAATCCACCGACATTATTACCCCGCTGATTTACGATACGCTACCCCGGGACGGAGTGGGGTAATTCGCACTTATTTTAGCGGTAGACCTATTTTAGATATTTCAAAATTGGAAGGGAAGTTTTATGCTTGAATCGATTTAGATGTCTAATTTGAAAGAAAGATCAGTAATTTGAAAGCTATATTCTAACTACGAGAGCGAATCCGTCTTTTTGCAATTACGGACTGTTGTAGAACCTCTTGTTCTAATATAATTTAAAAATTAAAAACATAGATGTCTTATGTCAACTCATGTAAAACAAGTGCTCAATGATAAAAAAACATTCTCTGAATTTATCCGTATTTTTCATTTCACGTATAGTATTTCATTATTTTTACTACAAATCGTTATCAGCACGAGCTTATATTATTTAGAAGAAGATAATGATGGCAGGACCTGTAGGAATATTGAATGGAATTACTATGTTAAAAATCGTGAAGGATATGCAATTTGGAAATTTAAAATGAGAATGTTGTTGATGCATGAAGAGTTGTGGAGTACTGTAAGTGGCTATGCTGACGATGACAAAACGCCTCATAGCTATAACTACGACCGCGCAGGATCTAGCCGATATTGGTAAGAAAATTGAAGATAGTTCGCTTGTTGCAATCATTCTAGGTGGTCTTACATCACAATATGAGCCCCTGATAATGGCTCTAGAGCACAGTAATATAGAAGTCACTAGCGAAATGGTGAAAACTAAACTATTGAGCGAAATGAGTAAAGAAACTGAACGTGATGTACCAGCACTGCGCTCATTGCATAAGAAGGGTATAATATGCTATAAATGCAGAAAACCAGGGCATAAGTCTCCCAACTGTCCTCTTAAAAAGGATAAACCAAGTTTTGTTTATAATAAAATGGAAGCAAAACGTGAAACGGGTCTTGTTGTGAATAATGAGGAAGAACGTGTAACGAATTCGAAGCAAGTTATCACTGAAATGTCTTTATCTGCACCAGAAAGTAAAGACTTTAACAGATGGATTGTGGATTCAGGTGCAACAGTTCATATGACACCCCGTGCAGATTGGTTTATCAACTATCGTCCTATAGATGGAGGTACAATTACAAATGGAGAGAAATTGGCAGCTATAGGCGTTGGTGATGTATCTATTGATACAAATAATGGAGTCTGCAGAATAGCTGACGTCGTACATGTTCCACGCCTAAACTGCAATTTGCTATCAGTAAAGCAGGTTGTTGAAAAAGGTTTTTTATTAATTTATGATAAAAATGGTTGTAATTTTTATAAAACTGATGATGTATCTTATTTAAATAATGCTGCTTTTCATGGTTCTTATAGTGGTGGACTGGTTCATGTAGATTGTTCTGTTCGTTTACCACAAAATATAGCGTACATTGTTAATTCAGAGCTTTCAAAGTTTCAGCTTTGGCATAAGCGTCTTGGACATCTGTGCCGTATTGGTATGGACCTACTCAGAAAGGGTCTTGCTGTCGGTGTGAAGTACGTAGAAGTTGACAAAGAACCATGTATACCTTGTATTGAAGGTAAGCAAGCTAGGAAGCCCTTCAAGAGGCTGAAGTATAAGAGAGCTACATCAGCACTGGAATTAGTTCATACAGATGTTTGTGGACCGATGTCAACTACTTCATTCAAAGGCAATAAATATTTTATTATTTTTGTAGACGATTATACGCGTTTTATATTTGTTTATTGTATGAATTCTAAGACAGAAGTCATGTCAAAGTTTCTTACATTTCAATCACTTGTTGAGAGACAGACTGGTGCGAAAATTAAAATACTGAGATCGGATAATGGTACTGAGTATGTCAATAAAGAGATGGCGGCCTACTTAGATTCTCAAGGAATCCAACACCAAACAACGGTTCCATATAGCCCTCAACAAAATGGTGATAGTAGTGAACGTTGTAATCGCAGTATTATAGAAAAGGCTCGTGCTTTGCTGTCACATGCGTTCGCTTTCTAAGGGATATTGGCAGGATGCAGTAGAAACTAGTGTTTATTTAAAAAACCGGTCTCCTCATCGCGTAATTGAAGGTAAAACACCATTCGAAATGTGGTATGGGAGCAAACCTGACCTGTCTCATTTAAAGGTTTTTGGATGTAGATGTTTAGTTCATGTACCGTCATGTCATAGAACTAAGTTAGACATGAAAGCAACGGAACACATCTTTGTTGGATATTCAGATGATCCAAGAAGTTATTATTTCCGTAACGTGGAAACGCCACGAAGCTTAATTAAGTCAAGGGATGTTACATTTTTCTAAAATAATTTTACAGGACTGAAAGAGATGCCTGAAAATAATTTAAACCTTAGTTTTAATCCCAATGTTATTAATTTGTTATCGCAGATTTCATCATCTGATGCAAATCCATCTTTGTTGCCGGAAGAGCAAAATGACTTTGTGGATGCTGTTGATGATATTGATGACAACTCAGGTGATTTAGATCATTCATCTTCATTGCCATCAAGTGGTACTAATGATGAACCTTATGGTGGGTCTGAGTCAAGATATCCTCAACGAGAACGTAAGCCTCTAGATTATTTTTCATATAGTGCTCTTGTCGATGATATTCTGAATGATGATCCGAAAACGTTTCATGATGCAATATCTAGAGATGACAAAGATAATTGGATCTCTTCAATGAAAGAAGAATATAATTCCTTATTAAAAAAGGAAACTTGGATTTTGGTAAATAAACCAAGTCATAAATCCTGCATTCCATGTAAATGGGTTTATAAGCTAAAACGAGATGCTGATGGTAACGTAGTGAAGTACAAGGCTAGATTAGTTGCCAAGGGATTCACACAAATAGAAGGTGTAGATTACCATGAAACCTTTTCACCGGTTATACGCAACTCATCACTGCGAACCCCTACTAGCTTTAGCAGTGCAGGAAGGGTACAAAGTTCGGCATATGGATGTCGACACAGCCTTTTTAAATGGTGACTTGGAAGAGGAAGTATATATGACACAACCTGAAGGTTTTGTTCGTAGAGGTGATGAGAATAAAGTCTGTTTATTAAGAAAATCTTTGTATGGACTGAAACAGGCATCAAGAGCCTGGAATACAAAGTTAAAACAAACTTTGTTGGCTATTGGATTTATTCAAACTCCTTCTGAACCTTGTGTTTTTACCAAAAAGATTTCGAATAAAAACTGTTTAATACTGGCAGTTTATGTAGATGACATTGTTGTTATTTATAAAGACAATGTGACGTTTGAGAAGTTCAAATGTGATTTTGGAAAATATTTTACAACAAAAGATTTACGTATAATTAATTTCTTTACGTGAATAAATATATATTCGCAAGAAAATTCTATAAAATTATATCAAAGAACATATATAGAAAAGTTGTTGAAGATATATGATATGCGAGATTGCAAAGGTATTTCAACACCACTTGCATTAAAGAAATTAGAACCTGGTACAGGTGAGTCTAATGATTCATATCAAGCTCTAATTGGATCTCTCATGTTTTTGGCTGTTAACACGAGACCAGATATAGCTTATACAGTAAGTTATTTGAGCCAATTTAATACAAACAACGATCAGAGTCACTGGCGTGCTGCTAAACGGTGTCTTCGCTATTTGAGTGCCACTAAAGATGTTGGTATAACTTATAGGAAAGTGGAAGATTTTAAACTACAAGCTTATGCAGATGCAGATTGGGCAAATTGTCCAGTTGATCGACATTCATACACTGGATTTTATTTCGAGTTCGCATGTGGTCCAATATCTTGGGAATCACGGAAGCAGCCTACTATTGCTTTATCTTCGGCAGAAGCCGAATACATGGCTTTAACTTCAGCCACTAAAGAGGCATGTTTTATAAAACGTTTTGTCACTGAAGTAACTGGTAAATCACCAAATGTTGTTATTTTCTCTGATAGTCAAAGTGCGCAAAAACTTGCATTGAATCCAGTCCATCAGAATAGGACTAAGCACATTGATGTAAAGTTTCATTTTGTTAGGGAAAAAGTTAATGACAAGGTTGTAGAATTAATGTATATGCCTACAGATGAGCTACCTGCAGATTTGTTGACAAAGCCATCGGGTCCAATAAAGCATGTAAAATGCATGAAAGGCATGGGTATGAGTTAATATATAGTTATATATTAGTTTTATAAGAAACTGTATTTTACTATATTGTTATTTTATGTTTTTTAATTTATTAAGGGAGGATATGTTGTAGAACCTCTTGTTCTAATATAATTTAAAAATTAAAAACATAGATGTCTTATGTCAACTCATGTAAAACAAGTGCTCAATGATAAAAAAACATTCTCTGAATTTATCCGTATTTTTCATTTCACGTATAGTATTTCATTATTTTTACTACACGGACGTTCTAATCGAATTCTTTCATAGCCGAAGGGTTAAATAGGGGTTTGATTGGCTCTTTTAGCTATACAGTTAGCAAATTCCTTTCGATTAGAATAAACATAATTGCAAAATGACGGATATACCCCCTGGATGGAATAGGTCCCCGTGACCTTTGGTTAAGCAGTGTCAGTACTATTTTGTAGCATATAGTTCCTGCGGCAATGGCCATCAGGTAACTGACTTCCTACTTTTTTTTATTTATTTTTTTTATCTTGAATCGGCAAAATGTCTTCACTGCACCTGATGTTAAGTGAAATTAAGCCCAAAGAAAGTGCCGACCAAGATACAACCATTCCAGACGGTATAATTGCTTCTTCACACTCTGCTTGAAGGACCCCAAACTATACTTTGGAACCTCCTAGGAAAAAGGGAACACGTATGCTGGCAAGTCATTCCACAGCCTGACTGATGGTGTAGCACGGGAATGAGTTTCCGAACCGCTTTTGGTTCACGGCGAGATGGAAGATACCTCTAAGATGTGGTTTTACAATCCACCACGCGTGGTCCTGGAAAGAAAAGGTGAAGACGGGAAAATGTCAATTTGTGGTATAAAAACCAAACTACTATAATTTTACGCTACTAATTATATACTGTTATTCAATCAATAAGAACATTGCCATAAGTAATATACAGACCAAATATACGTGTACTAGGTTTTGCTCGCGGCTTCGGTCTGAATAACGTTTTAGAATAAAAATGCTACTGATTACTTTAAAACAAGTTTTTAACAAGTAGCCTATATACAGGATATGGTCTTTTCATGCAATATTTCGTCTAAATCCGTTCAACGGCTTCTGTGTCCTCACAAACATCTTCAACAACTTTTGCATGTATAGTAAGAAGTAAGTTTGCTGGTGGTAGGTTATTTGTATCTGCTTGGACAACGAAAGAGGTATAAAATACCCTATAGTGACCAGCGTAAGTCTATCGCATTTTGTGATCAGCCTTTTGTTTTATCAAGAGCACGGCAAAGTGGTCTCTCTGCTCCTGATGATAAATTAAAAGATTCCCATAAACATGTCGTCTGGCAAGGGATAAACATTCCTGGATGGTTGGCACAGTTATGCCGGACTGCCTAATTCTTCACAATCGCCTGGGTAGGTATCACCGCAATGTCTATTTCTGCCGCCAAGTAGCAATGTGTAGTCACTGTTGTGTTCCGGTTTGAAGGACATTGTAGCCAGTGTAACTACTGGACATAATCAGACTTAACATCTCACATCTCAGGATGACGAGCGCAGTGGAATACCAAACAATACTTTGTAATTCAAGATGCTGGATGGTGTTTCTACTGTTTATGTGTGGTCGTATAAACTTTAGGCGAACGGTAAGCTCGTTTCTTCATTCAAAAAAGTAAAAGAAAAGAAAGACTGCCTCGGTGGCGTAGTTGTATTGCATGTCCGGTACAATAGCGCTCTGAGGTCCTGGGTTCGAATCTCGGGTCGGGCAAAGTGATATTTGGGTTTTTCTGCTCAGTATCAGACCGGAGTCTGAAATTTGTGCCCGATATGGCGATAGGCTCGCCCCCTATCACATCATGGGACGGAACATACTTGGCGAAAAGTGGGTGCCCTAGTTGCGCCTCTGCATACCCCTTCGGGGATAAAATGCGTGATGTTATGTATGTATGTAAAAGAAAAGAAACTGGCTAGGGATAATAATCGCTCATCAGTAGACACTATCTACACCCAATTCCTCTTACCATCAGGTGCATTGGGGTCAATTTGATAAGATAGCTTCCATTTCCTTCCAAATCCGACCCCGTATCGGATAAACAGTTCGTTAGTCCACAAATTCGTTGCCCTTTCAGCGGGATCTTTAATTTGCTGATTTCTATGAATTGTTTTGGTGACGTCATAAACCTTCGTGAACTCATCTTACGCTTTCGGCTTTGATGTTTATTTATTTATGTTTGATTGTTGTAATGAATATAATAATTTGTAGATTGTATTAGAGTAACTAGCTATTTTATTATGTAATGGTTATTAGCCTCTTGCCTCGTTGGTGTAGTAGTATTATATGCGCGGTACGACTACTTCTTCTGGGTTCGAGTCCCGGGTGAAGTGCTATTGGATTTTACTGCTCAGCATCAACCCGAAATCTGAAATACACTCACATACACGCCATATTCGCATAAAACTACAAGATCCAAAATCAAAAACTAAAACCAGGCTTTTTGGTGAAAATATTCGTTACTAATGGATGCTGTTGGCACAATGTCAGCAAAGGTGAAGACGAGTATGTGGTTTCATTTAGTAACGCAATGTCACAATGACCTGGTATTACAAAAGGGAAGTCGGTAGAAATCCTATTGTAGGGACTCCTCGTCACTAAGTGACAGCGAACTTAATATGTAAACAGTAAGGATCGATTTCCACGAGCAACAATTTTTATTAGTTTTAACGGTTTCGAACAAAAACACCTTTTAACCTTGTAAGGTTGCCCTCATGAAGCGAACATATGTTCATTCCCCAATACGTGATGGGATGGTTACACACCCGGAATGCACGTCCAATTTACATTTCTGTCTGTTTTTCGGGAATAAGTAAAGCAACAACCATAATATTTTACAGGAGGTTAAAATTTGATAAAACTACAATAAAATATAATCAGGGGGCTTATACCGTTTCTCTCTCTTCCAAGCTATGGTGGTGGGGTCAGCTATTCTTGTTTTTCTTCTCCACTTCTAACATATAATCAAGGTATTATATCGTCTCTCTCTCTCTTCCAAGCTATAGATCATGGTGGTGGGGAGAACTTTCCTCGTTTTTCTTCTCCACTTCCCTCTATCTATGATGTCGTCGACATTCTCCCATATCCCTCAACACTACATCCTTCCATATCGTCTTCAATCTGCCTCTAGTCCTTCGGCCAGGAATGGTTAATTGCAGTGCTAAGTTTCTTAGGTAGTCAGGCGGCTGGGGCTTATACCGTCTACCGACAAATCCGTCTTTTTGCAATAAAATTTTGTAAATAGGGCATTTTTTTATTTTTATCTATATGGCTATCAAATTCAACTTTCGATTAGAACGCTCGTAATTTTGCAAAAGACGGATATGCACTCGTAGACTGAATAGGGCTTACTAAATTAAATTTCATATTAGGTAATATTTAAATGATTTGTAAAAATCGTGTAACATTTTTTTTATTATTTCACCGTCTCCCAAAAGCATCAAATGTACAGCTTAAAAAATAACTATTTATATTCAATAAAACCCTTTATACTTACCAAAAGTTACTCTTTAAGTGCCTAATAAATTATATTTATCAACACAACAAATTATCGTTCCTAGCAAATCGTCTAGTGTTAGTTATAAAGTAAAAAGCAAATAACTAACACCTTAAAATGATAGCTCCGTAACATGAAAATTTAAATAGAAAAACTACTTGGTAACGTAAAAATGCTTTTAGTGATTAACTTCATGGAAATTAGCGAAATACAAGCCGCCATTAAACTTTATACATTAGCGGTATCTTAATATGTTGTGAAAACTTAAACATTAAATTCAATTCTGTTTGTATTTCGATGTACTCTGCCGTTTATATTAACTAACATGTACGCCACGTTCAAGCAAAACTCTCAATGTATGTCATCCATCGGGAAAGCTATCTCATTTTATTACACCACTTTTCCTCCGGCTTGTACGAAGATCAGTATGGCTCTGGCATCCGTGCTGGGCGGTCGTGTGTATAAACCAGGCGATTTTTTCGCCTAAACTTTCGTAAACACGCGTTTGACAAATTTATTCTAACAGTGAGTTGTTTTGTGACTGTGCATTGACTCGTGTTTTAAATTTGTTTTTAATAATATAATGTGATGGTTGTTAATTTTTTTTTCGTGTCCGGAGGTACCAACAACCCATTTCCTGGTTTAGGTAAATATATTAAAAATAAGTACATAATAAAAATTAGACCGTCACGATTTTTTTTTAATTCGACTGAGTTCGCAATTTTAATAATAAGGCCATAGATAAAAATATATCTCACTCACCACGTGATTTAAGTAATATAAAATTGCCAAGAAATATAAAAAATATCGCTCGTCCAATTAAATCAGTCATGTCATAAAAATGCTATTTTTGGACCTAATTAACTTAATAGGACGCATTATCCAATTAAGATACTTACGTTTATTAATTGCTAATTATAAAAAAAAATATATCGCAATTAAATGAAAATTATTTATATCAATAAATAGGCCCAATACTACGGAATATAGTCTTAGGGCAACGTCTTTGTCAAATAGGGACGAAGGATTTTAGACCCTTTCATGTGGGTATTAAGGAACCTGAAATTCCTCGTTCCTTTTGTTAGACGCCTGGGAAGCTCCTAAATATTATGTATCATAAAAGATATAATAATGTTTAATGAATTAATGAAGCGCTTTATTTTACACCACATACAGAAAAATGAGTATTTATGATTTTAAAGAATACGTGTAATAGGCGGTATTACCCGATGATTTTTTTACATATTTTTATTTAAATATAATTTATTTACAATTTTATTTGTTCGAATATAATCATGTTTTTAAAGAGTACATGCAACAATAGGCGGCCTTACCCAGTGATTATTTACACATGTTTATTTAAATATACTTAACTTATTTATCATTTTACCAGTTCGATAATAAATATGTTTTTAAAGACTATAATGACATATAACGATAGGCGGTTTTACCCAATGATTTTGTACACATTTTCATTTAAATATCATTTAACTTGATCCACCAGCAGATAATAAAATAGTTAGCTTAAACATATAACGTACAAACACGACTTATGATAAAGTACACAAAATATACGCGGACCGAACCACATTATAAGGGTAATATTTGGTCTTATCACAATAAGCAATATATTTCAGACAAACCGCATGTTTATAATTAGTTTTTACGGTTGTAATTATTTCTAATATTTAGGGAACCCAGATTTTGTAAGTAGGTAATAATTCGATGAATAATTCACTAAGGGCTAATTTTTTAATCGTCAGAGAAATGTATTCATCAAATAGGTAAATTATAAACCGACTGAATATAAAAGCGAGACTGACAACTTTATACATACAATGTCTTTTTAATTCGTTTATATTGTACTTTATTCTACGAATAAATTGTATCTGATAGGAAAATCAGCCCTTAAGCGGGACCCTTATACTTTTGGGATATTAACTTCGATCAACAATATCACTTGTTCGAAGAATACTTATACACGTCATTTATATTGTATCGGTGTACTTTTCTTCGTCTTTCTAACCTAGTTTACTTAATTTCTTTTATCCTATAAATCGATTAGCCATTAGTTTTAGTATACTTCGCAAATTAAAGTCCGCAAATGATACTGGCACAACACTTAGCGTATTAAAAAAAAATGTTTGCGTTAAATATGTAGTTTGTACATAAATAATACAAAGTCGATATTGCTCTAATGATTACACTAATTTTAAACATCAAAATAATGTATTTTTTATTATAATATATATCCTTTGGTCAAATGGCCATACAACTTTCGACAACACATATTTTAAATCCGCCAAAGAAAAAAAATACAATGAAAACAAGGGCTGATTTTTATCAATCGTCCGATATCTTTATTCTATACAATTAAATAAGATCTGCAAGCATCGTACCTGATGGTATGCAACACGATCATCGTTTGGGACATCGGGTATAAACAGTAGCAATATCTGTCTTTGAAATACAAAGCTTGTGTGGAATAAACTGCGCTCATCACTGATGCTGGCACGATTGGCGTATTTGACCAAATGTTTGCGTTATTTGATCAAACCATCATCAACTTTGTAGTTTACATAAAGAATATAAAGTCTATATTGCTTTAATAATAACGCTTATTTTAAACATTGAAATAAAACAATTTTTATGGATTTGATTTATTTCATTATAATATACAAAATCGTGATAAAATCCAAAAAATGTATTATTTCAATGTCGGTATTACTTTACTCAAAATGCACAAATATTTTGACAAATATGCTTACTATAGGGCCAATATGAGACATTAGACGAAAAGCCTCACAATGCCAAGTTACACTGGTTGCTATGTCTTGCAAACCGGAATATATTCATTGCAAAATGTTGCTTGACGGTAGGAATAGACTACAAGAAACATTTAACCAGCCAGAATATGTATTGAAAGTGGCTTATCACCTACAATTTTTATAAGACCTTCATTTTAGTTGCCTAATAAAAGAGAATGCCTTAATAACGACCACACCTCTAAGATCTCGGGTTAGAAGTTAAAACCCGGATCAGGCAGATTTTTTTCAAAATGAATTCACTAGCTTTTATAAATCTATTCACATAATTCTTAAATAATAATTATTTCGAGATGATATTTTTACGATTGGAGTGTCGAAGGAGGGGCAAGTTTATGCTCTTTGATAGGGGTGAAGTTATATTGGATTTTCTGCTCAATATCAGACCGGAGTCTGAAATTTGTGCTCGATATGGTTGGGTCGTACCCCGATCATGAAACAGATTACACATGGCGAAAAGTTGGTACCTAGTTTGACTTCTGCCTATTCTTTTGGGGATAAAGGCTTGACGACTGTTCTTTCTTTTTTTCATAAAAGATAACAGCCCTTTGACAATACGTAACATTAAAATAATTTTCAACGCCGATGTTTAGAGTATTTTCTTTTATAGCTATAGACCTGTTTGAGGGCTTGAAGGCCGTAAAAATAGATCATAAAAACATATCACACGAACTTTATGATAAGTATGTAAACATTTTTCATATTTTATGTAGATACACACACAACATCACGCATTTTATCCCTAAAGGGGTATGCAGAGGCGCAACCATGGCACTCACTTTTCGCCAAGTGTGTTCCGTCGCATGATGTGATAGGGGGCGAGCCTATCGCCATATCGGGCACAAATTCCAGACTCCCGGCTGATACTGAGCAGAAAAACCCAAATATCACTTTGCCCGACCCGGGATTCGAACCCAGGACCTTAGAGCGCTGCCGTGCCGCGCAAGCAGTACAACTACGCCACCGAGAGTTTTATGTAGATATTGTTTAATAAAACAATATAAAATATAAAACATTTCACTTTAAGACAGTGGTGAAGTGTCCACATAACCCAATTACTGCCGACTTCACTTTCGCAATTTACATAAAATTGAATTATCATTAGTACAATTTGTAGACCATACATATTAGTACCAATATTATGAGTCGGGTCCTCTTTCGGAACATTTCACACATCACCCCTACTCCAAGGTGTATAACTATAACATTATAGGCAAAATTAGGTATTCGCAATCACTCATGCACTGTTCACGTGTATATTAATATTTAATTCTAAAATAAGAATAAACCTATTTTGATATTGTTAGATAAAAGCTTTTTACTTAAACACGCTCAGTATTTTATACTTTATTATAAATTTATAAATTTTAACGTAGGTAGAGTAACTACAGGCTGATCAACTTCTTTCGACGATGAATTACGTCATGCCAGTAACTGGTGGTAGGTATCGCTGCAATGTTTTTTTAGCACGGCAAAGTGACCACACCTACCTGATGGTAAGTGGAGTGGGTCCGATAGAATGTCGACTGACGAGTGATGATTACCCCTCGGCAGTCGACACAATTATGCTGGCCTTGGAACCGGATATATACAGGCTGATCCCGGAACGCGACACGCTTACGTGGGCCACTATGGCGGGCTTTAACACTTTGTGTAGGGTGGTCGCTATCCGGGCGGATATAAAATATAACCTACCACCAGCAAATGCAATGCAATGTCTATTTCTAATGTGCCATCGATATATATGTACTTCGTATTTAGATTTAGCGTTCCGAACATTCACTGTATTCAACTGGATTGAACTACAATCCATTCAAACTGGCTTTAATATGGTCAATATTGACAGCTTATGGTTGTGTACGGTGTGGCGCTCATGCTATAAGAACTCGAGTCTAAGTGTAAAACTGGATTTGAATAGAAAATGTTAGTCAAATAAGTAAAATTATTTGTTGTTCAAGTGAATAAATAGGTTATAACAGTGACGTTTTGGTTGCTATTTTAGTTCAGATTTTGAACAAATAGTTTATATGGACGTTCGTGTCTATAGAATATACGTCAATGTAAGCAGCAGTGTGTATTGCTTTCCGGCTTAAAAGACATTGTAGCCTGAATCACTGGGCATTATGAGACAACATCTTATGTCTCAGGATGACGAGCGTAGAGAACACCACAGTATTTTGTAATTAAGTTCTACATGTGATGCTACTTTAATCGGTCGAATCACTTACCATCAGAAAAGAATCAGTACGGTTGATGTATTCCGTGCAAATTATAGAAGAGAAGATAATATTTATACAACAAATGAAATGAGGTCACAAAAAGGAGAGCTTGTAATGTATTTTACAATATTGTTGCGGGTGAAAGGTCTACATCAAATATTTCCACAAAAACTTGTTAGGTCTACGAGAAATGGAAGAATAAATTGTTAATTTCTGTCTCTGTTTATTTTTTATGAAGTATAATTTATGTGGCAATTTTTTTGATGGGAGACTATTAGGTATATTTATATTAGAGTATATATCGAACATTCACTAATAACCTACCATAGAGGTTCGTTCCTCTACTTTCTGTTCTGAAGTAACGTAAAAGAGACGCAACCTCTTTAGTTGGAAGTTATTGTATTTCGACAGCTGCAATTAACACTACGTTAACTTGAAAATATCAACTTTACAAAAGAAACGTTTAAAGTGAAAAAAAATACTACAGCCTTCTTAATGAGCGTTTTGTGTAATTCAAGAATTATTCATTTTATAACAAAAAAAAGGGATTTTTTAAGCTTATAAAAGATAAAGAAATAATAATTTTGCTTTCTAACGGAAATTAGCCAAAAATCGTCTTAGCCTCATTCGAAGATAGTGGCTTGAGTAATGTATTCATAAGACAAATTCCAATATTGTAACTGCCGTGCGGGGATAAAATAAATATTTCTCGCAGCAAATTAATTAAGGAGTAATAAAATATTATTATTTAAAAACTAATTACGAGTGATGAATTGTTATTATTCAAAGTCATTCGATATTTGTTCATCTGCTCTTCATCATAAAGCAAAAGATATTCACAGCTACACCAAATATAAAGCATAGCCTCTAATAAAGACTTCCAGTCCGACTTGGACTGATATAACTAACTCTTATCGGTTAATGTGGGGTCAGCGCAACACAGTTATTAATAACCCAAGTGTAAGTGGGAGGGAGGGGGCAAATAATGCATCCTATATAATAACTATTAAACAATGACTTAGATCATGCGAAAAAAAAAATTGTGAACTCATTTGAAAAAAAAAGGAATCCAAATGGTACTGTAAGTGTAGTATCCAGAATCTTTTCTTCAATATATAATATATAAACCACTACATAAACAGACAATAAGAAAGCCTTAAAATAAGAAATATTTTTTACACAAGGAATACAAGGAAATACGCTACCTTTTTCGAAACATCTCTGAAAAATCTTTGAATACGTAAATTCGATAATGAAATGAGACAGGATAATTTGTTCGGCATGATAAATGGACGTTTCCGCTGGCGACACGTAACGAGCTATGGGCTACGGAGAACGTCTCCATACGTCTTCGCTTCAAAATGAGGTTCGTATGGTTTTGAACATAGCAGTCAGAGGCTAGGGAGGAAGACGGTACATTTTTATTATTTACGTATTCATAAATGAGTTATGGGGTAGGCAGACGAACGTCTCTATACGTCTTGGCCTGTAAATGAGAACAAAGAACGTTTATATGATTTTTTAAATATTCAAAAGGAAGCTAGCAGCAATTTTGTACCGTGTATTCATAATAATTATTTGAAAACTTTCCGAAAAATTTAAAGAAAACATAGTTTACATTTTACAAATCATTCATCTTTGTAACTTGTCCAAGAAATTTATTATACCGTAGGAAGATATAACAACTAGCACTGAGCATTAGTTACTTAAAAAATCCTTTGAAATATCAATGTCCGTGGATATGTCAAGCTCGAAACAATATAGACAGAGGTTCAGCCTGACCTGTCAAAATTATTGTTTACGTAACAAACGTCAGTTGACGTCTGAAAAGTTGATTGTCTTCATTGATAGACCTAAATACATGAGATATAGTATGACGTCTTTTTCTATTTTTAGCGGTAGATTTAGATGTATCACATTTCTCTAGATATGTTAAGTACTGTGAAAAGAAGGGGAATCCAGCAATATCTGCCATAATTCGAGATGAAACTTTTCCGCCATCACAGGTGCCGTTGCAACTCCTGTGAGCAAGGATCAGCAGTGGCACGAATTTTATGACACCGAGTTCGAGAGTGAAGCTCGGCGAGCCTTAGGAAATACTAATCTGTCTTTATCCCATAATGATTGATCAAATAGAAAGATAAGTGGACTTGGAAATATTAATTGCCAACTTTTTTCCATAGCAAAGTAGGAGACAAAATAATTAACTAAGGAGGCATTTCAACCTCGACTATATGATTACAAATATAAAAGGCAATTGTAAAGCACCACGAATAAATAATAAATGCGAGGGTCTTATCATTTGAGCTAATATATTCCTGACTGAATGATTCCCTCCTAGCCGAATTTCGGCCACGGCAGTCAATCTCAACGGAGATCAGCCAGGTACGCAGAATATTATTATTGCACAAGTGTGTGCGCAATACACAGGCGCACTCTCCGTTCCTTCACTCTCATAGTTCGGTAAGACGGCAATCCGACATGATCGGAGAAAGATCAGACGCAGGACCAACGACTTTACATGCTTTCCGAGGTACGGGGGCATCACACCGCCAACTTCCTGACTCCGAGCTGCGACTGAGTATTTTTTTTAAGATGGAAAAACCCACATCAGTCACGTTTATTTTGGCCTGATCCGGGATTCGAACCCAGGACCTTAGCGCGGTAGTCGTACGTGTACTGTGTCAAATTACAACTTCGCCACCGAGGCAGTCATTCCTGACTATTAACTATAAGACCCCAATATCATTCACCTTATTCCTCTAAATGGTCGTACCGCAATACAGCGTCACAGAGGCAATCTAAATATTCGTAACTCGTAAAAGATTGCTACTTAGTTCTGACGGATAGTGAGACGGTTACAAACGGTTTCAAGCAATCGGGCCTTAATGTTGAAGCAGACTTATTGTGCTAGACCGTCTCAAATAGAGTGAAAAACTTAAACCACTATGCATCCATATCCATATAGTACGCTATTTCTCTAATCGTTTCTCCATCAAGGATCTACATAGATTGAGATATAATGTAAAAATAGTTTGTAATACAGCATATAATGATATTGTAGGAATAAATATATGCTTGTAAGGGTATTTTGTCATTATTTGATATAGAAGCACTGAGCGTTTGACATATCGAGGCAGTTAGTCGTTGACAATTGTACCAATCGGTTGGTTGGTATAATATCTGTGAAAGTATATCTGAATGCACTGATATATTTATATTATATATATTTTAATTTAATTTATATTTTAATAAATATCGCTTGAGTTTCAAATAATCAGCCCTGTATTTGTATACTGTCACACTGCTGAGCACGGGCCTCCTCCACTACTAAGAGGCCTTAGTCCACCACGCTGGCCTAGTGTGGATTGGTAGACTTTAACACCCTCAAAATTCCTATAGAGAACTCAGGTATGCAGGTTTCTTCACGATGTTTTCCTTCATCGTTAATGCAAACGACAATTTACAAAAAAACACACATCATTTTTAGGAAAGTCAGAGATGCACCCTTGGGTTTGAATCTGCGGACATTCGTCTCGGCAGTCCGTTGTACACCCAACTAGGCTATCGCCGCTTACCCGGAATACAGTATAGTGCAATAAACAATTTTAGGAAATAATCAAGCAGTTAATTAAATTTGAATTTAGTGGCTGTTTAATTATAAAGCAATGATTATAATTTTCAGTTATAAATAAACTTCTTTTATTTTGAAGTGATAATTAGTTATTACTCGAAGCTCTGTTTATTTGTTTTTGGGAATAGGTACTCTATAGCACTCAGGGACCATTATCTACCTATCTCTCTAAATAAAACTATTTTTCGGATTTTATCTCGGTTTTTTATTTATGATTTATTTCCCGATGTTTTGAAGACTTTGTTTTGAAGGCATTCACGGTCACTTGGAGGCACTGATCGCCCGAAAAATCAGAGTTTTAATTTTTTCAATTTTTTTAAATTTTTGGTTGACGTTCCAATCTACGCAGAATAAGCTCACGGAGTCTTGAAGAGTGACAGCCAGTCTATTGGGTTCCAATTTAATCAAAAGTTTAAATTTAATGCTTTTCCTGATACATCCAAACATAATATATACTACCTATATACGTATAAATATAAGTACCTACTTATAATATTAGTTATGACTGAATCCAAGCTAGATTCATAACAATAAAACGTAATATTAAGAATCAGAAGATTTACTGACTACCTTAGTGGCATAGCTGTATTGTGTGCGCGGTATGACCTTTACTCTGAGGTTTTGGGTTCCAATACCGAATGAGCAAAGTTTTTTGTTTTTTCTGCTCACTGTCCCGGAATCTCGAATTTGTACCTGATATAACTATAGTCTCCAATCTCATCATGAGATGAAACACGTGAAAACGTGATGTTTGAGTGTGTGAAACACTAGAAACTGCCAAGCTGTACCCTCTTTTATCACTGTTAATATAAAACAAAAAGAAAATGCCAACAGATTTGTACCTACAGTTCAAATAAAGACATCGTGCAAAACGTCGCCAAGAACAAAAAAAAACGATATAAAAACGTAACCCGCTTACACCGCAGTTTCATTCTTTGCGCTAATTGAAATCGCTTTACTGAGCTCAGAGTTTTGTAATTGAATTTCGTGTTGGATAAAAACGATTGAAATGTTAGCAACATGTTGCGTGAACCGGTTTAATTGGATCACAACAGCCAATAGTGTTGAACGAATAATTATGTTCCGAATATGTGTTAGGTGTGAAAAGGAAATTTAGAGACGGCTGATTCTACCGTCGAGATACTACCTATATATCTATACTGTCGTCCTAGCACAAAAACGGTATGTCAGGGAAACCTTATTTCGAGATAATCGCAGTTTCGTACAGTTTTATAGTTTTATATGTAAAACTGAGATAGAGAAACTCTTTTAAGGTTTTTTTGAACAAGTTCTAAACAAGATACCGTTATATAGGTAAGTTCATTGGATGGGTATTTCTTTAAGCTATCTGACGACATAAAATTCAAGATTTTTTTTTTTGAGATACCGCTTTTGAGCTTAGCACGGCAGTATTATTCCACAATTATATTTGGCTCTTTGAATGTACGAAGCACGCGTCTTGCGTCGTATTTCTCAGTATCGTGTCATGGCCCTTCTGCATCACTTTCTCGAACGAAATTTCTTCATGGAGGAGGAGCTGTAAACTGCTAAGAGCGGTGAGGATTTGATCATACCAACTGCGTCTGCACACACTAAGCACTAATTTCTGATAATTAATGGCCATATTTGTTTGTAGACTGCCTCGGTGGCGTAGTTGTATTGCATGTCCGGTACAATAGCGCTCTGAGATCCTGGGTTCGAATCCCGGGTCGGGCAAAGTGATATTTGGGTTTTTCTGCTCAGTATCAGCCCGGAGTCTGGAATTTGTGCCCGATATGGCGATAGGCTCGCCCCCTATCACATCATGGGACGGAACATACTTGGCGAAAAGTGGGTGCCCTAGTTGCGCCTCTGCATACCCCTTCGGGGATTAATGCGTGATGTTATGTATGTATGTATGTAAGTATTTGTTTGTAATAAGGTCGCAAATGAATAAGCACGCCTACTTGAAAGAGCGAACTGCCAATTATTATATATTTATTTTTGTCACATGGCTCGCTTCAATTCGGCTACCATTGCCTTATTATCTCTCGTCACTGACTATTATTTTATTTACAATAAATTGTATTTATTTGTTAAGTTGTACGTAGGATCTTAAAGCACCTTTGCGTAGGATCTTAAATAGACATTTAATTGAAATATTAATTTAACAAATCTTCAGCTGTCATTAATCGCCCATCGAGGGCAGAGTCGCGCTGTTTTATAAATAACACTCAACTGAAAATCCCGTCATATAATATAACTTAAGATATCATTTAGGATGTTGATATCTGTTTATTAAGTAGCGACGATTTTAAGATGCTGACTTCAATTTGACAGCGTCTCAGCTTATATCGAACTTCAGAGCTGAACTGAGTTGCACCTTTAATAAAGACCATATTTGTCTATTGAGTGAATGTATTTTGCTGAGCGAAGAAATACAAGTCTTACAAAATACTGATCTGAGATGACAACTTTTTATTGCATTTCATTCAGTAAGTGACATGTCTGAAGGTCTTTTTCTTAAACCAGTTGGATTTTCATCAAATAATATAGCCGTACCCAATTCTGATAAGTATAAAAAACATAAGCCCCAAAGGAGCCAGCCCAATTATGAAGATCGTACTAGCAAATCTGTTACTTTACAACAGTTTTCTCTAACTAATAATAAAACACCAGCATAATAGATTCAAAACTGGTAACACGACAGTTTTACCTCCATAACGATGCTAATGCTAACAAGATTACAATTCTCCATCAAGTTCGTTACCTCTAAAAATGTCTTTGCCGTGTGAAACAAAAAAATGTTAATTAAAATTTTCTAGCGCATAAAGAATGAATGCAGTTTCGTTAATTAAAGTCTTATGCGCATGCAGTGAATGAGATTTTTTATTTGTTGTCAAATAATGGTGTAATATAAAAACCTGTCTCTAGCATAAATTACATTGGTAGCGGGATTTTAAAGCTGTTTTGTGAGAAAGCAGATGTTGGTAGCGTCGCAGATGATAGTAGCATCCTTTATATTTTTGTTTTACTCTATAAATATCCATCAACAATTTAAAATCACCATAGCGGCTCGTTGCGTATTCGAGCTAAACATTTCTTGTTAATAACTACTGGCAACAAACAGTGTGTATGCTGTGTACCGGTTTGAAGCACACTAGCCTGAATTAGCCTGAAATAGCTCTTTGCCGGGCTGAGACAAAAACTTGATTGGTAAATATTCTTTGAGAAATGGTTTTACAATATCCCACCCCACAGCATCCCATTAAGAGGGAACTTAGATCTTCAAAGCAAAACCGCAAGCAAATTCTTAGATATAAGCCGTTACAAATTGATCTTATAAACAAGGCAACAAATCACATATATACAGAAATAATAAAACGTCAGAAGAATTTGTTCCGTATCGTTGGAACACCAACGAGCTGAAATATTCCAGTT
Organism: Manduca sexta; assembly: GCF_014839805.1. NCBI lineage: Eukaryota > Metazoa > Arthropoda > Insecta > Lepidoptera > Sphingidae > Manduca > Manduca sexta. Next base: position 9,144,471 of record NC_051120.1, on the reverse strand, counting down.
CACAAACAGAAACCCAACTCTGATATAAATGGCGGTGTCAACCGATGCTCCCTCTACCTGAGATTGGATTCGTTGCTCCATTGTACAACTGTTTGAATTGACTTTGCGACTTTAAAAAGGAAATAAAGCGATTTAAACAAAAACGTGAAACTTTTCTATTTAAGTTTTCCCTTCTGTAGACGGTTTAGAAAGATATTTTTCTATTATGAACTTATTAAACGTTTGTACGGTCTCAAAGGCTTCTGAGAAAGAAATTGTTAGTAGTATTTGTTATGCCGGTTAGCAAAGGAAGACTTCCCGTAATAAAAGATTATGACCTGATGGGGCAGAGAACTTTTTGTGATATAATTTTAAATATAAAAACAAAGTTCTTTATAGAACATGCAATGGCCACTTTATTATTTTTAAATATCAATAGAATATAAACGTTGACGTTATTAAAGTAAGATTCGAGATTATTTGGCATACCGAAACATCTTTAGGCATCTGTACTATCCTCGAGCATCAGTCATTATATGAAATTATCAAGATTATCATTCTAATCAGTCTTGGCGTTTTTAATCATGTAGTTAAAACAGTAGACCCTACACGGAAATATGAAATATTTTAATGGAGGACGGAAAATGGAAAGAACTAGAATACTACAGGTAGTCAATAAATGTTGGTGGTAGGATATATTTTATATTTGCTCAGATAGCGACCAGCGTATACAAGGTTTTCAAACCCACCATAGTGGTTTACATAAATGTGTCGCGTTCCAGGGGCCTTATTCTCTATCCCGCACGTTATTTTGACAGTGCGTAACAAGCACGTAACACAACGCATCATGTTTAGGACTATAGAAATTTGGCTTACAGAATACCATTCCACGCACATTTCTCGAAGATAACATGACACGGCCGCGTTACGCGTTTACACTATCATACAGAATAAGGGCCCAGGATCAGCCTATGTATATCCGATTCCAACAGGCCGGCATAATTATATCGACTACCGAGGGGCAATCATCTCTCGTCATTCAACATTCTATTAGCGTAACTTTCCTGTGTTTAAAAAACATGGTTGCTCTCAACATAACCTTTGTAACTACACCTATTTACAGCCCAACTGATAAACACAGCAACAAGCCCTAAAGTTTCAGCTATAAAAACCAAAAAGCTTTACGCGAATTTCAATTTTTTCGCAGTCCCGCTGCACGCGAGTGCGGCACGTAGAAAACCAAACACTTGCTTTGCAGAACCTTATAAATCTTTTGGGGATGGAACGAATTTCCACAAGTGTCGGTTGGATTGAAATGTTTCCACTATTTGTCATTCTCGTGGCATCCTGACCACAGTTGCGTTTTAAATGTGATTTTAATTTGTTTCATTTCTGCATTAGACTTTAGTCAATAAATGTTTCTACGGGGAACGAATTTTAAATGCAGTATTTATGTTTCAAATTTATCTTGATAGATTTATTTACTAGATATTTTGTGTCGAGTGTTTTATTGTATTTTATACAATATCTTCTATGATATTATGCATAATGTTCTTTAACTTATTTCCTTGCCTTTTCGAATACTAAATATTTTATTTTAATTGACGGAATTTTCTTATAATCCTATCATACTCTTATATTTTGTAGCTTATTTTCTTTTATATTACAATATTATATCTTACACATTCTTATAAATATGTGTGGTTTACTTTTACACAAATTTATTTTGTAGCCACGTGGTGGGCTTGAACTATCCCTGGAAGATCATGAAATCATTATTATTTTAGTCGTGATTATTATGATCATAAAATACCTCAATTCTGTATCTTATAATTAACAATTATATTCTACAGCTATCGTACCTATTTCTACAATCTACAACAAACGAGATTACTCATATACAGTGTTAAATACCAACAAAATTCAAGTCATACAAATTAAAATATTTCATATAAAAATCTTTGTAATCTTTTTAACCCGAAACCGCGACCGGAATAACAATGTTATCTCGTTCGGTCCTACCCACGTTTGTAGACGTCCAATAACAAGTGTGCCGCGACAGGTTCGTGCGAAAACTACTTGATAACGTCAGGTGGCGGAATACTTTTGGCTTTATTCCCGTTCGCATTTTAGGGTTGACATGTATTTTTATTGTAGAGATTCTTTATTCGAAGTTGCTGTTTATTTAGTGATGTGTCAGTGGAAACTATTGCGGTAAAGAGGTTAGATTTAATAGTGGATTTTTGGTTAGTGATTGACTGATGAAACATGATAATTCATTTACTTTTTTTATACGGGGAAGTAATCCCACAACACCTGATGGAAAGCAGAGGGGTTCAGATGGAGTGTGGACTGACGAGAAATGATCATTCCTTACCAGATGACACAACCATGGCGCCCCCCCCCCCCCCCGGGCAATTCTTGTGCGCTCGGTCTCCACACCGAATGCACGCCCATGCACGGGAGGACATTATGTCGCGGACCTAGGCACACTATAGGTGATGCCTACACCCCCATGGTTGCAAGTTCACATGGGGGGTCTGACAGGGACTCGTAGAACAGTTCGCCTCCCTTTCCTCTCCGCCCATCCTAGTACTTCCTCTTCCTTCCCCCACACTCCTCTCCCATTCTTCCTTTTCCCCTTTTCCTCCTGGCCCCCGCAGTCGTTAAGCCGGGGGGAACCGGTATACCGTTCGCGGGTTCCTCGCGGTGTTGACTGCGGGATCAGCCGCTTAAAAAAAATAAAAATAACCATGGCGGCCTATTTCTTAGTATAGCAAACAAATTATAATTATAACAGAATGAATTCAAAACTATTTTTCGGATTTTATTGCGATTTTTATATTATAATTTTCTCCTGACGTTATGAAGACTTAAGACGAGGACCGTCAACAGCTAAATTTAAAAAACAAAATTGTATAATTGTAAAGTGTAGACATGTAACATTGACTTTTCGGATGAGCAACATCTTAGTCCGCCCATGACCATGGACGGACTAAGTTGACCATCTTAGTGACCATGAAGGCTGCAGTCTTCGAAACGACGAAAAAAATTATAATATTAAAACTGCGATAAAATTGTTTTGTTTTTTTTTTTTTTTATTTTAATTTCTAGCTTTCGGGTAAACATAAGGAATTATTATGACAGAGGATCTTTATGATAGAATTTAGCAACTATCGCTTATCCATCGACGATGCCTCTAGGGTTGAGAATGTACAGTCAGCAACAAAATTAGCTGAAAATGACTGAATCGTTTTAAGGCGATACCTCAAGGTCCATTTTCATACATTTTGTTTCGGCTTTAATCTGGGTAACTAAACAAGTATTGGCAAGTAAAGAATTTAAATTCACGTCTAGTTAGTGATTAGTTCTCGCAGTTGAGAAGAAAAATGTAAAAATAATTAATAATCATGGATATTTCTGCCTTTAAAATTTCGTCATATTAAATTTTAAAGGCCGAAATATCCATGATTATTAATTATTTTACGTTTTTCTTCAACTGCGAGAACTAATCACTAACTAGACGTGAATTTAAATTCTTTACTTGCCAATACTTGTTTAGTTACCCAGATTAAAGCCGAAACAAAATGTATGAAAATGGACCTTGAGGTATCGCCTTAAACGTTATAAACATTTAAAAAGATTCAGTCATTTTTCATTCATACAATTAAAGTTATCCCTGAGAAGTTTATTTTAGCAAAGAAAAATATTGGTGATACCGACACAAAAGTGTAATATGTGTGTGAAAAAAATGGAGTGAAAAAGGTGATTTAAAATATTAAATCTTTTAAGCTGGTTTTGTGATAATAACCTACTTAATAATAAACTGCATATACGCATGAATGTTTAAAAAAATAATGTCAAATATTAATAAATATAAGTACCCTAACATCTATAAAACAGAGACCATAGATAATAAACAGCCGCCATCTTTACGACCCTATCGCTCACAAATAATCATTGAGAATATGACGCGCTGAATAATTAAACTAACAACGCAGGCCTACGATGTAAACAGAATTCGGCCAAAATTCAACTAACTAAGCTGATTTAGTTTTCCACTGAATCCAATTAGGGTTAAATTTGATGAAATATACCAGTCGGGGTCCCTTAATGACGCTTTCGAGCCTGGGTTTGCTCGTTGATTGAAATAGTAGTTTTTTTGTAACTTATAACCAGTTCGTTAATGGACTCCAGAAGTAAAATTACCATATATTTTATCGGAGCTCGGAAGTCTCTAGTCCCGATTTTAAGCGAAGTGAAGCCTAAAAAGTGCTGACCAGCAAAAGATGCAGGTTATCGCGATTTTTTTACTTTTTGAATGACTAACACTTTAGTCCACCTCGTGACCACGAAGGCTGCAAAGTCTTCGAAACGTCGAGAGAAAATTGTCATGTCATTCGCGTAAACATAAAAAATCATAATGCAGGCATTTTCAGATGGATGGTGCATTCATGCTGACCAGAGTTGTCAAAAACCACATCAACATCACATCAAATCACATTAGACCAATCGAATGGACTGCTGAGACAAAAACCCGCATACTCAGAACCCAAGGCATACACCTCTGAATTTCCAAGAACGTGTATATTATTATCAATTATCGTTCGCTTTATGAAACGAAAACGTGGCGGACTGAGGTGTTGGTCATCTGAAAAGTCAAGTTTACAATATGTAGATACATTTTATAATTATATATTTTTGTATAGTTTTAGCTGTCAACGGTCCGATCTACGCAGAATGAGCTCGCAGTGCCTTGAAGTTTGGTAGCAGTTCTTTCGGATCCGATTTAATTAAATGTAAAACTGGATCCCAAGCTTTCAATCATCTTTCTTTTGAAATTCTGATGTTTTTTTTTTTTATTTTTATAGCCTCGCGAAACATCTTAAGTAGGAATCTGTGGTCTTTGGCAAGAATTTGTGGCTTATCTAGCCGCAGATATTTTAAAATAATATGCAATATCGGGCAATATACATGCAACAAATGTACTTGGAGGTACTTTATAGACCTTCAGTTGAATAATCGTGTTACAGCTTATATATTAAACATCATAACAGGCAAAAGTAACAGTTACAGCATTCCCTTTGACTGTTAATGTTGTAACTGGGCGTTAAGATAAGACGAGAACTTTCCTTTAATAGCTTTCCTTTCAAAAATAGTTGTGTAGTTTTGGAAGTACAAACCAAACATACTTAAGCAGTTTCTAAGTTATGTATTGGTTCTGTCTGATTGACGGAAACCGGAATGGTTAGTTCCATACATTGTAGGTGTCTAGCGAGCATTATTTGTTCTACGTAGAGTACAGTTCCTGGGACCTTGGACAATATGACATGTTTTAGCAATAATAATAATATCAGCCCTGTATTATAGCAATACTGCTGGGCATGGCCTCCTCTTCTACTGAAAAGGATTAGGCCTTAGTCTACCACGCTGGCTTAGTGCGGATTGGTAGACTTCACACATCCTCGAAATTCCTATATATATAGACATCTTTTCAGGTACGCAGGTTTTCACACGATGTTTTCCTTCGTTAAAGCAAGCGATAATTCACAAGGAATACACACATAATTTTTAGAAAAGTCAGAGGAATGAGCCCTTGAGGGTTGAACCTGCGGATATACATCTCAGAATCCCGTTTCACAATCAACTAGGCTGTCGCCGCTCCGTTCTGCCAATAGATGTATTTGTTATGAAGTTATTACGATACCTATAAGCGTTTAAGATTGAGTAAAGGCGTCTTGTCGAATGCCGGTGTTTTGGTTGTTTATAGTTTTTTCATCATCATTATTATGTCTTAATTAATAATTTTTTGTTCCTCATTGTCATTATATAATACCGAATTGGAAATCTGACGACATTGAAACTAAAAGCCTGATTTTTTAGTAGCTATAAGGTTGCATGCAGAAATTGCATTGTAAAATAAATACAGTTATCAAAATCACAGACTAATATATTCATTTTCATAAATGAAAATAAACTTAGAGACATGATAAATGATTTCTTTGCCGATTTATATTACTCAAAATAACAATGGCTCTATTTTCCGTTAAGCTTAAATATATTTAAGAAATACTCAGTGTTAGTTTCTAAATAATAAAAATAATATAATTTATATTTAAAATATAAAAATAATTTTAGTTTTATCTTGGTTTAGTTTGTAAACTTAGTTGTTTAAGTTTCTTTTTTATTTTAAAGCCCCTTCTAAGACCGACAATTTATGCCCGATATGGCGATAGTCTCGCCCTCCGAGTTTTATCGAATATGGCTGGTTATAAACGCGGTGAAGTGTTTGAATGAGCTAGTTTTCTTTTATAATGTATATAGTGGATATGTGTAATAGATTTTTAATACGGTAGTTTAGTTACACTTACGTTCAGCCGGCCACAAAAATATCTGAACAAATAAAAAAATTCAAATTTCATAAAAAAAAAAATTCTTATTAGGTATCCATAATCATTTTTTTTTTTCATCACTAAAATAAACTTCAAAGTGTTCAATATATTTAAGATATAAAAAAACATTTCGATTGCATTTATTATGCAGAAGCGATTTAAATTTTTGAATTTGTGCTACTTTTGAGGTTGACAGTACAAAGAAATCTACCAAAGGGTAGTATGATCAAGTTGTTTGCCGGGTATTATACGGTTGGTATGCACTGGATAAGAAAACAAAACTCCTTCAACAGCAAAATAAATATTTGCTTAGTTTTTCTCGTCTCAGGTAAATTCTATTTGATATAATGGTAAACCAAAGGATTTTCTACGAAACTAAGATATTCTTGAACTCAACAGCATTTATTATTGCTAAGTTATAATTTTATGCTGTATTTTTTGTACTGTTATGGGGCGATGTTTGAAACGCCGAATTCGTTTTATTACTATTTTAAATGTTTATAATAGCATTTCTTAATGGGCTCAATGTTATTTCAATTTTTAAAAAATCACATTTCAATACCGCGTAAGTGATGAATACAATTTCAAACGACATTGATACCTACTGTCCTAAACTTAGGATTGATTATACATTTTTTTGTAATTTCAATTTATGCACTATACCGTGTAGGTGATGAAAAATCCCAATCGAGATTGCTTCTTACTATATTAAACTTAGGGTTGATTAAACATTTTTGTCACTTACGCGGTATTGCACTATCTCCGAAGATTTGTAGACAATCATTTTGATTCGTATCAACGTTTTAGAACTCTAATCTCCCAGATCTATAAATAGTCCATCGAAAAGTTACATTTGGGGTTGCGTTTTTTAGAGGACGCAATTTTATTTTTTTGAAGTGTAGGGGGGGTCAGTCTAAAGCTAAAATCAAGTTTGTGGGGTCGCCACCCTTGTCCCACGGCCGCCATCTTGGAAATAGGGGTTGAAATGGTTTTTACGATGTATCTCTTAAACTATTTATCTGACAAAAAAAAAGTATAAACATTTTTTGTTGCAAATTAAATTCTCTACAACTTTGGTCTAATAACTTTTGTCGTAGAACTATAAATAAAAAAGTTATAAGCGAAATTGTTAAGAAACTCAATGTTAAGCAAAGTCCATTGCAACGCCATCAGAACGTGTGTTTATAAGGTTCATAATACTTTTTTTGTACTCTCATTAATACCCAAATACCCAAGGGACCATTAGGGAACAAAAGAACATCTGCCTGCTATTATTATTATTATTTCTAACCTCTCTTATTGTAAGAATAGCTGATAATATTGTGTTGAAGTTGTCGTAAGTAAGTTTTTTATTAGCATTTTGACTTTTAAGTCTTTTAAAAGTCAAAATGCTAATAAAAAAAAGTAGTTTTCACTAAAGTTAAAATCGTGTCTAAAATCATTCGAAATCGTCTTCACAATTAAAAACAGAATAAATTACATCCGCACGTACAGAAATATGTAGCACAACTAAAAGATATAAGTTGAACGACAACTTCAACACAATATTATCAGCTATTCTTACAATAAGAGAGGTTAGAAATAATAATAATAATAGCAGGCAGATGTTCTTTTGTTCCCTAATGGTCCCTTGGGTTTTTGGGTATTAATGAGAGTACAAAAAACGTATTATGAACCTTATAAACACACGTTCTGATGGCGTTGCAATGGACATTGCTTAACATTGAATTTCTTAACATTTTCGCTTATAACTTCTTTATTTATAGTTCTACGACAAAAGTTACTAGACCAAAGTTGTAGAGAATTTAATTTGCAACAAAAAATGTTTATACTTTTTTTTTGTCAGATAAATAGTTTAAGAGATACATCGTAAAAACCATTTCAACCCCTATTTTCAAGATGGCGGCCGTGGGACAAGGGTGGTGACCCCACAAACTTGGTTTTAGCTTTAGACTGACCCCCCCTACACTTCAAAAAAATAAAATTGCGTCCTCTAAAAAACGCAAGGTAAGGCCTAAAAAATGTAACATTTCAATGGACTAAAAAGATAATTGCGATACGTTCATAGCCAGTTTGAACATACCTTAAAATTAATATCACATAGAAATAAATTAGATACCTCCTATCGCCATCCATAGTTAAAACCACTAGAATTATAGTATACTAATTAGCTTTTGCTCGCGGCTTCGGCCGCGTGAAGGAGTTTTTCGGAATATTTTTTTTCCGACTTACTTGATATGTATCGTTATATTATGACCAAATGACACAAAATCATTATAAATTATAACCTATGTGTTATTCTGATGTATATCCAATGTTACTGTAAAGTTTCATCTAAATCCCTTCAGTAATTTTTTCGTGAAAGAGGAACAAACATACATACATCCATATGTATACATCATCACAAACTTACGCATTTATAATATTAGTAGGATTTTTATAGAATCATTGAAAAAAACTAGATACCAAAATTGAAATGTTTATGCTGCGGTTATATCAATCTAACATATTGATATACCATCAATGTTATTTGCCAATAGTGTCAAATCAAATATTCCGTAGTGGAAATGCGGAATAGATTATCAATTTACTTTGTTTACTGTATTTGTGTTTGTTAGGTCAATGTGATATCGCTGGCGTGTTTAGATACCAGAGCATTGTCTACTTCTACCCCTAATTTGGATATATTATATATCCGTCCGGATAGCGACCACCGTACATAAGGTGTTTAAAGCCGCCATAGTGGCCCACGTAAGCGTGTCGCGTTCCCGGATTATTAGCCTGTATATATCAGGTCTCAACAAGCCGGCATAATTGTTTCGACTGCCAAGGGATAATCATCTCTCGTCAGTCGACATTCTATTGGACCCCACTCCACTTACCATCAGATGGAGATCACTCTCCCGTATAAAAAAAATATTAACCTTACATAAAAGTGCTGAATACGACTTACAAGTATATAACAATAAGGTTTTTAATTTTCCAACCTAAAACACCGGAATAAAATCACTCTATAAATAATTTTACCGAGACATCCAAATTGTAACTGTCTGAATTTTATGATTATTTTTATTAAAGACACGATTACAACGTTACGACTGGTCGTTATTTGTTTTATATATTTTTTATTCGAGCAATACGAACTCAATGTAACAAGACACAATAAAGTGTTATTGTGCTGTAAAAATAATGTTTCTAATGCTTCCATTGAGATAAGTGCGCACCTAAATAAATTTTATTAAAATTAACAAAATCCTAATTTGTCTCCTTTAAATATCAGTTTCATATAATTTAAACATTGTTTCCGTACCAAAAAAAATCATAATTAATTACACATTAATCACTATTTTAAATTAATTACGTAATCGAAATAGATTACAGTTCAAAATAGATTACAAATTTGAAATAAATTTATTTTTCAAATACTTTAAATCAATTTAAGTTTGTTCACTTTACAAACGGTCTAATGAGGCTTATAGAAGTATTGATAGAAGTATTACACAAACGAAACATCTATTTGAAATAGTATTTTCTGAATCATTCTGACTGTAAACTCAAATAAGATTAAACTCCGAATTATACTTAAAAAAGCCCAACAGTAAATTTTTTACAATAAAGAATAGCTACAATTAAAAATCCAATGAAATTCTGAAATTAAAAGAACAATTCTAGAAAAATCTCCCGCTCTATAACAATTTCCTGGGAAAGCGTTAACGAGGTGACACCGAAGCAGGAACCGGGAAGCACAAAATAAACAGTAGTGTAAAATGGCTTGCGGTGAAAGAAAGAATTCTCGGAGATATTTGTTACGCTGAAAAGCTTTTAGAATAATTTTCACGTTTGTACGTATGTCGTCATATTGTTTTCGTTTATTTAGGCTAGAACACAACAAGAATATGAAAGAAATTGTTTATTTTGTACGATTGTAATAAAATAAAATAAAATACAATAGCAGCAATAAAATACAAACATATCACGCCTTGATTCCCGAATGGGTAGGCAAAGAAAAATATGATTACTTTAACGCAAATGTTAGACATTGGTATGAAACTGTTTTTTTGGATTTTATTGTGGTTTTAAAAACCTCTGAAAGGACAGGTAAAAAAAATCTTGTATTATTGTAAAATGTATGTAGATCTTGTAACTGATTTTTGGAACGACCAACACCTCATTTCTCGTAGCCATGAAGGCTGGAGTCTTCGAAACGTCGAGAAAAAATTATAGAAACTTTGTGTTATTTCAAAGCAAAAATATTTTTGTACCTTCCCAAGTTGCAATTAGCAAATATAGTTTTAAATAACAGCGGGACATAGGGTGGAGTTAGGGTGTGTTACTATCGCACATCGCCACGCAACAACGGCAAATAGAATGAAAGTAATAACTATGTATGTTAAGTCAATTTGACCTGTTTCGGAAATTTGGTATTACATTTTTATATCTGGAAACACTATGATAAATAATGTCAAATGTAAATAATAAGGAAGTAGAGAATAATTCTTACCATTCAGGAGAGTAAACAATAATGTTAGCTTAATCCTTTTGATTTTATGTCTAAAAGATAAAATCCCAAAGGCAGAGATTTGGCCCCTAGCATTGCATAAGTCAATGGGCGTATGCAGCTTATTAACAAGTGGACCGAGAGCTCATTTGCCTAATTAGGTAATCTATATAATAATATAAACACTTTTATAACCCATTTATTCACTTGCACAACAAATAATTTTACTTATTTCACTAATATTTATTTATTCTCATCTAGGTTTACACTTAGACTCTAGTTCTTATAATATTATGAGCGCCAGTCCGTAACCTCACGCTGTCAATGTTGAAATCATACTGAAATCAGGTATACGGACTGCAGTACAGTTGAGTCGAACACAATTAGTATACGAAACGCCAGATCTAGTACTTCGTACATATATATCGATGCTTTAAGACGTTTCTGTTACTACTGTTATTTTACAAAGATCTTCCCCAAATACCATAAAGCATCACCAGTACGGTAGTGGAAATAGAGCTATCTCAGGAAGATTAAATGGCAATTAATTTATATCTGTCCATTACAGTGACAGCTGACCACCCAATATGTCCGATACAAAAATGGAGCAAAAGCCGGACGATCTTAATCGAATAACATCTCTACCGAACAATTTTCGAAGAACAAATGAAAGTAATATTTACAAATAGCATATGGGATGTTATTTTTATTGATTTCTAGAGAGTTTAAAATAAAAAAATTAAAACAGATGTTCTTATGGTTGTGACTCAAATATAAATAAAACAGTTCGTAGACGAGTCAAAATAACTCATGGCGTTTTTCTTAATTTTAAAACAGCTAAGAAGTGCGTTACATTTGACTTTTATAAACTGTCATTAATAATACGATTTCATATCTTTTTAATAGCCACATACCCATTTAGAATTACAAGCTATTTTCTCTAAAACATTCCCTAAAATACATACAATGCACCAAAAGTTAATCTCACATCAAAAGTGCTTCGCTCAAAAGCATCAAACTTAATGACAAATGATTTGAAATCATCGAAACGAGAATTTAACGCGGCACATTATTCACTCGTATTCAGCGCAAAAACTCTGCCAACAGTACTTTTTGCTAAATTGAAGTTTTAAGAATTCCCCCCACTGCTTCCAAAGTAATCGACTTGAAAATCGTTTCAGACGGATTCACTTTATTTAACTGATTTGTGGTTATAGCAGTTATGTCTATTGTAGATGGAACGGGTGCGGAACTACGATGTATTATAGCATAGAAGCGGCTCTGAGAAATAATAGTCTCTAATCTAAATTTAATTTAATCTCAGCATTTATTACACCATAAGACTGAATAAACATGGAAACAAGTGGGTGAACTAGTTGAGCCTCTGCTTACCCTATCGGAGATAAAAGGCATGTGTGTATGTATTAATTATAATACAATCAACCTAGGAAGGAAGGATAAGACCTACATTCCCAAGAAAGTTTTTACAAAAATCAACAAGTGGAATTAACCTATAAACTTTGAAGCATGACACGAATAATTATTATTAAAAACCAACTTATTTAATTTTTCCCAAAGAAGAGAGGTAATTTTAAATACAAATTTATTTTATTTTTCCCAAACAAGAGAGATTGTATATATGTGGAATTTCAATTGCATAATTAACCTTTCTTTTCTCATAAAGTTATTAGCAAAACTAGGTATTGACATTTGACCTATATACTAAAAGGTCAAATGAGTAATTCAGTTTCATCTCAATGTATTCAGTGTTATGTGGTTTAGCAGCTAATAACTACTGAACACTAGGATACACAAATAAAATTACAACAAATATTAAAGACGTAGACTAAATTAAACAAAGATATTGTAAACAAACGCATTATTTGACTTAAGTTACTAATGATTAAAACAATTACATAAAAAACAAAATTGAAAAATAATCCCGGAACTTACCCAATTGAGTTTTCAGAGAAATTTCATCCGTATAATTCCAAACGGCACCAAAATATGCTTAATAAAAACAGCGCCTTCGCAATTCCCGTTGATATTCAAAATTATGACAATGAAGCTAAAAAATCCAATACTCCTACCGCGCTGAGTGGAATATCAATGACCCACGTAGCTCATCCATTTATTCCGACCCACATACATCTTCGTTGCAAGTCATCCATCTGATTAGTAAATTGCTCGCTTTCTTGACATTCTTACTCGACATTTAATCGTAGAATAATTTCAGGTCATGTATTGCTGCGTCATCTTCGCTTGCTTAATTAACGTCACGATTTGTAATTCATGACTTTTTATGAAATTGACGTCTGAAAGGTTTTATAATTGAAACGGCTTTTTATGTCTGATATAATAAATAGTAATTGGAGGTTTTTATTTATTCATAGGTTGTTGAAAATTGATGGATTGAATGTGTTTTTGAAGGAATTGTTTTAGAAGGGGATGATAGGTTAGGTAAAGGCCGCATGTTGTAACTGATGTATTTAAGGTGCAAAATCTTTTATATTTTAGAAGTTACATGTCGCTTTCAACATATAGATATAGGCCTCCTTGCTGAATATAGGTTCAGCAGTGGACTTTATGTGGCTGTCGATGATGGATATCTCCATGTCTCATTTCTACTTCGGTTAAATAAGTCGGAAATAAAAATAAATAAAAAGAGTGTCTGTTCGATTGCAGCATCTAGCTTTTACCTAACGGGAGGCCAATTTCTTGTTTCTTTCTTGTTTCTCAATTTCGAATAAATAAAATGTACATTACACGAATGCTGTTGCTAATATAACGCGTTGCAGCGCATATTTGTTCTCATAAAACTCGGAACAAAATTCCGTAAGGTGCTTGAAATTCAAATATGATAGCAATTTCCGTCACTTGTGATAGAGAACAAAAAACACATACAGACGTTGTGAGATATTAAAACTCTTTTTAAAAATATATCCAAATTACACATTTTCGCAGTAACATAAGGTTTTTATATTTTATACCCTAAGTAGACAAATGAGCGAGCAGGCCGTCTGATGGTAAGCAGCATCCGCAGTTCATGGGCTAAAACAATGCCAAAGGTAAAGCTAAGCCATTGCCTACCGGGAAATTTCAGGTATTTTTTAGAAAATTATATTTATCTTCATCATCACAGCCACAGGAAGTCCACTGCTGAACATAGGCCTCCCCTAAGGATTTCCACGTCGACCTGTTGGAAGCGGCTGTTCCTGTGGCTGAGATGATGATGATGATGATGATAATTATCTTTATTGAATTGATGAACATGGAAGTGAGTCATCCGATTAAATAATGATAATGCCCGATAACGCCCACACAGACAGCGTTATTGTGGGAGCGTTACTCAAATTTAATCAGATGGATTGTAGACTGGGATAGGAAATGAATTTTGTACTAACATAAATGCAAATAACATTGCTGTTATTTCATGTTTGATATTTATGACACCTGTCATCTTGATCAAGGTAGCCCAGTCGTACCACACACAAAACAATCTGATTCTGTAACCAACAATATAAAGTAATTTTAAGAATTGTACTGTTATATTAGAAGAAGCATAAGACTTCAAACGAAAGATTACCTAAACATGTTTTAATAAACAAACCAAGATAATGTTCAAACAGAACTAATTGGACCGTGAAATTTACATCTATATTCCTCAAATTGTATCCGTTTATTTTCTCACTAAATACATTTGAAGGGCAAATTGAGTTCAACTAACAACAAATTTCAACAATACCGCAGACGCTAATACAACAATAACGTATCAGGCTAAAATAACAGGTTCGTTGGGAAGTTCGCAGCCGCCGCTGTCTGAAATGAACGGGATGGGATAGAGTAGGTCAATTTACGTTTTAGCATAGGTAAACATAAGTGTTTGGATCCGTGCTGAGGCTAAAGCTGTGTTGGGAGCTTGAATATGTAGCAGTTGAAGTAACGCTACATGACCAGATTCGGGTCAACCACTTAGACCGACTTGAAGTGTCCGCGTTTCAATGTTCAACCTTGCTTGCAGCACAGTATCGGAAAAATCATTCTAAAATTACAACAATAAAATCAATTGAATCCCAATAAAATCCTTGAACTTCAATAACATGCAATCGATAATGATTTATCCAAACTGATCATACTCCATCTCGTTACTAACAGCAAACACGCCTAAGTACACGAAGAAATAAAAATGTTCCCAAAAAAGGCCCCGAACCCGTTTGACCTTAAAAAAGGCATTATCGAAACAAACTTCGAAATATTTCAATTCGACGATGTTTCTTTAGGCACCCTCGCAGACGAAAATGAGCAAAGTAAACATCGTAACACTGACTGGTAAGTCTTAGTTTCCGTTCGAAAACGTCGAAAAAACGCGAGTGTCATACAAAACGAACTTGTCCCGCGGGGGCGCGTTCCATTTCTGATAAATAAAGTTAAAAGGGTTGGGGCGTTCCCCAGGGAGCTCAACTTGGTCGCAAACATCGAACTTACGGGTCGAAAGGCTCTTTCAAATGGCCACAGAATGTTATCTAAATTAAAATTTAGATGGGCGTAGGAAGGTTTGACTGACAATCAGAGTCGAATATTTACGAGGGTATTTCGACTTCGCTAGTCATTTCAACTGAAAATTGTTGGAATTAATTTTTTATTACTTTGCACGCCATACTCACTGGATCTTATATTCCTCATTTCTTATTAAAGACCATTTTAGATCTTGGTACGTCTATAAATTTAGGTTTTCAATTTTTCAAGAATTTATTAAAATGAAACAAGGTTGTCGGATATTTATTAACCGACTTCAAAAAAAAGGAGGAGGTTATCAATTAGACGTGATTTTTTTTTATTTTTTTTTACTATGTTATTGATAAAAATAGAACTTAGTAAGTGAAAAATATGTTAACACCGATAACCCAATTTATTTTTTATTCACCAATGAAATCATAAACATCTCTAGACATGCTAAATACGTTTTTTTAAAGAACTTAGACCATCTACAAAAAATAGTATTTATATCTGTTGTGCTTTTATTTATTGATCCAAACATAATATAAGTCTGAAAAACCATTTGGAGTATATTTATGTTTGAATAGCTTTTAATAATACTTTAATATTACCCACGTAAACATCGATACGTAATCTCGCGCACAATATCAATCATATTTTTATCCTCAGCAAGGACAAAAGGGCGCAAAATATCTGTCTTTTCTGTATCTATTTTTTCCAATCCCAAATCCATATTGATTGATGACAGTGGCCTTAGGTCAGACGGAACGCTTGATGGATAAATATTACTTGCTTTAGACGTATAGACTTTTGAAGAAAGTTGGATTTACAAATTTCTTTCTTAACTCCCTTAAGTTACACCTGAGAAATGGTTACTGCGTTAAACTTCTTTTGTTATTGTGTTCTTCAATCGTACTTTTATTTCTTTAGAAATATCTATAAAGCGAGACTTTAAAACGTCTTTATCGTTTCGTGAAAAAAAATTAAGTGAATTTTCTGTTTCAAAGCAATTCGAATTCTTCTGATCTACTAACGGTCACTAGTTTAAAATTGTGTTAAAGAATTTTCGTGTACGACTGTAGCTGATTAAATTCTTTTAGCTTTATATTCGACTACATAAGCAAATTCTTAGCAATACAATTTTACAGCTATATTATGCTGACTTGTTTAATGGTTGCTTCTATTTAAAAAAATTATAATTGAATGCGAAATCTAGTAGAAAATTATTATCTTCCTCAAAAAATTTTGCTTTAATTTGAATCGAGGAATATGGTTAACAATTAGGATGTGAAGGATGAATCAAGAAGTTTTGACTTAAAATCGATATCTAAAACTTTATATTGACAGTTACAATAACCCCTCCAGTAGCGTGTAATGTACACAAAACTTCTTACGTCATTAATAGACATCCTAATTCATCATCAATCCAAATATGGTAAATTCTTGAAACCTCTTTTAAGTTTTTATAAAATTAATATTTTTTTTTATATTTTAAGGTTACTTTATGTCTAGGAACAATGATATTTGGTAGGTCTCTCGTGTGTCGGTAGCGTAGTTATATTGAGGACCTTGGTTCGAATCCCGAGTCGGGAAAAATAATATTGGGTTTACTTAGTTTACACTGTACAAGGTGGTCACTATCCAAATGGATACAAGTATTCTACCACCAACGAATAATATCAATAGAACAAAAATTAAAATGAAGTATTATTATTGTTAATGTCTCATCCTCTCCCAGTCCTGAACCGAGGTTCGTACCCCGTTAGTGGGTTGCCCTCAGCATGGTCATTTAATTTTCAAAGGTTGGGAGCGTTAAAGCGCTCATCCAGAACTCTGGCGTGTTTATGTATGCTGCTGGTGACAGAATAAATTTTATATCCCTCCGATACCCACCACCGTGCACAAGGTGTAAAACCTGCCATAGCCGATGTAAGTGTGTCGCGTTCCGGGATCACCTGTGTATATGCGCATCCATCAGGCTGGCATAATCGTATTGACTGCCGAGGGATAATTCTGTCTCCTCAGTCGAAATTCTATTGGTCCCACTTCACTTATCATCACGTACAGTGGGGTGACTTTGCTGAGCCCGTTTTAAAAAAAATAAGCCGGTCGTTTTCAGGCTAAGCATGTCAAAAAAAATCCCATATACCATCCTTTTAACGAAACTACTACCGTCTGTTCTATAGATCTATTTAAACCTAATTACCTCGGACGGGGAATTGGAAGCGAGTGCTAAATAAAGAATAATGCAGGCCATAAATAAAACGTTTAAAGCTCTTAATTTATAGAGTTTGAATTAGCACTCCGTACATTCTTTTAAGTTCGCCTTGGTTGGTTATGTAGGGCAGTTTTATTTAAGAAAGTATTTGTATCATTAAAATGATTTGTGTAGATGGTTATATTACGGATGTTGCTTTGGCAAAATGGTTATCAATCGATGAAAATATAATAATCATGCCTGTGAAAGAAAATTTGTTAAGGTTAAAAAAATATGACATTTAAATGTTATGTATGTCATGAAATCGATATTAGCCCAATAAGTCAGCGCAATAATAACAATAAAACTGATTAAAAAACACTCACCGAAAAAGAATTAGACATTACCTAGTCTTGCCATAAATATTGTAATAAAGAAAAAAGAAAATTGTTAACTGCAAATAACATTTATTACTTTTACAGTGTGTCAGTTTAATACATAAATATAAAACAATTAAAAATATAAAAAGCTTATTCGAAGTGGTCTCCATTGGCTGCAATACAGTCCTTTAAACGATGAGGCCAGTTATCAATAGAAGCACGCACTCTTTCCATGGGAAAATTCTTCACTGCCAATCGTATAGATTGTTTTAGGGACTCCAAATTATCATGGCGTTTAGAGCAAGCTGTACTCTCTAAAACTGACCACAAATCATAATCCAGCGGATTAAGATCGGGACTAGACGACGGCCAGTCTTCAGCTCTGATGAAGTCCGAAACGTTCGATTCCAACCAAGACTGCGTGGACCGAGCTTTATGACCCGGCGCCGAGTCTTGCTGGAAGGACCATACTTGGTTATTGAACATGGTGATGTTAAGGGGCTTAACTACCTTCTCAAGAATGGTATCTTGATACACTTGTGCCGATGTTTTGATACCTTTTTCACAAAAATATGGCTCAGTCACTCCTTCATAGCTAACACCCCACCAAACCATCACTGAAGTCGGATAATGTCCACGTTGCACTCTGTCGACTAATTGGGAAGCTTCCTTAGAGCTTTGAGCATAAATACGGTCATTTTGTTTGTTAAAATGTTGCTCAATTGTAAAAATTTTCTCATCCGTAAACAAAATTTTTCTGTGACCTCCCTTTGCGTACCGCTTCAGTAGTTGTTTCGATTTTACCACCCTATTCTTCTTTAAATTATCAGTTAAGAAATGGCCAGTGCGTCTCTTATAGGCTGCAAGTCCTAAGTCATCTTTTAAAATACGCGACATGGTTCTAGGTGCTATCTTCATTTCCCGAGATAAAATCTTTTGCTTTCGGACAGGATTTCTTCGAATTCTTTCCCTTACTGCTTTGACCACCTTTTTCGTACGAACACTACGTGGACGGCCAGATCTTTTTCTGTCACAAACAGAGGAGGTCTCATTGTACCTATTAATAGCCCGGTACACAAACATTTTACTAATACCAAGTGTATGGAGAGTTTTAAAAATTGCATTTGGCTCCATACCTACTTTGTGTAATGCTATCACAGCGATTCGGTTCTCTTTATCACCCCACACCATTTTAATATCGCAAAATATTTTACAATGTATTGGCGCCAAAATCAGAAAACACAATGAACAATCGTATAAAAATGACAGATTCGAAATTCAAATGTAATATTTTTTTATAATTAAGTGTAACAGTATTTATGGCCAGACTAAGTATATACGGGTGATAAGTAATTGATTGAGTCGTTCCTAACCGAAATTCCGTCATGACAGCTAATCTCAACGGAGACCAGTGAAGTACGCAAGAGATATTATAGTGCACAAGTGTGTGCACATTCCTGTGTATTACACTCTCTGTTTCTTAACTTAGATTAGAACTTATTTCTTTTCTTTAGACTGCCTCGGTGGCGTAGTTGTATTGCATGCCCGATACAATAGCGCTCTGAGGTCCTGGGTTCGAATCCCGGGTTGCGCAAAGTGATATTTGGGTTTTTCTGCTCAGTATCAGCCCAGAGTCTGGAATTTGTGCTCGATTTGGCGATAGGCTCGCCCCCTATCACATCATGGGAAGGAACATACTTGGCGAAAGTGGGTGCCCAAGTTGCGCCTCTGCATACACCTTCGGGGATAAATGCGTGATGTTATGTATGTATATTTCTTAACTGTCATAGTCTGGTGAGAAGGCAATTTGTCATGAATGGAGAGGTGTCAGGCGTAGGACAAACGGCTTAACGTGCTTACCGAGGCACGGGGCATCAGACCATCAATTTCCTGACTCCGAGCTGCATCTGAATATTTTTTTAAGATGGAAAAACTCAATCGTATATTTTGGCCCGATCCAGGATTCGAACCCAGGACCATAGCACGTTGTCGTACCGTTATAACTACCCCGCCGAGGCAGTCGAATCTAAAAAGTAATTCAAGCATAAGCAAAGTAATTTTTTCAACTCGTTTTTATGTTCATATCCACATTCTTTTTTGAGTCGCCTTATTACAATGTTACTTTATTCGTATATTCCTTGGTTACTTAGCTTGTCTGGTAATTTGATTTAAGACGAATTGAGTAACCTTTGAAGTCTGTTATAAATAAGAGCTAACCATTTTCTTTCAAGAATCAAACTAGCACTTGTTATGTAAACTTAATCATTAAGAATTGTAAGAATTAGGAATCCCGCAATACGCTCGCATAATTCATTTCTATTATTTTACTCTCGAGCGAAACTTTATGCCTTTAATGAATTTTCTTTAATGCGGTCAAATTGATTCCGTCTTAATGAGAAATCTGAGGAGTCACCATCTTTGCAGAATGAAATGAAACGGTAGAAATTAATCATTATAATTCTTGTATTCGAAGACTTATTGTTAATTCCGCTGAAGTATTAATTGTTAAAATGTTAGGAGAAAAGAAAGAAGACTGTTTTGCGTCTATTTTGTTAGTTTCATTTTTGCGTTGCACAAAAAAATCTAATTATTAACCACTAATGATCGTACGTCGAAATTTGACCGTTGAATTTAATATACCGGGTCATTTCAACATTGCGGTAATAAATTAAACCACATATTCGTCCTTATCTCTGCTAATATTGTACCAAAATTATCCATGGATGACGAAAAATTTTACTAAATTTGTTATAATTTTGTAGTTTCGTGCAAATATGACGTGACTATTTCTAACTTATAGTGTATGTCGCCGCTGTAACGAATATTCTTAGAGCTGTGCTAGTCGTTAGGGCGTGTAAAATTAAAATTATCACGGTTTTTTATATTTTAGTTTTCTCCCGACGTTTCGAAGACTTTGCAGCCTTCATGGTCACGGAGAGGGCTCACACACGAAAAATAGATTAATTTTAATGTCTAACATTCGCGTGAACATAAGAAATCATTACTTTTATTAATATTTTTTCGATACTTACATTTTTTGAATATAAGACCTACGGTTCACGTAACTTATTGTAGTGATATTTTCAAGAAGATTAGTATGTGGTTTCATTTAATAGTTTTACAATGGTAAATTGGCGTTCGCTTTAACGTAGAGGAAATTAATATACCTAAAAACTCTTCAAAAGAATTTCGAGAGTATGTGAAGTCTGCCAACCCATGCTAGGCTAGTGTGGTGGACTTAGGACCAATCCCTCTCAGTCCTTTCTATTGAGAGAAATTACTATCTACCGAGACTTTTTGGACTTGACTTTGATTATAGCTTAGCATAAATAGGGTGTGGATACGATTATTAATGCTTCTTACGAGCTTCATGACAGTAGCAACTGGTTTGAAACAAATGGACCTGATATTGAATGCTGAAAGAACATTTTCAGCCTTAACGAAACAGCTTATAAGAACGAAATTCCTGCTAAACTCCAAAACAATAGATAATTTGGGCCCTGTAGTTAAACCTTGAAGTGATACAACATCAATCTAACTCAGGAAAGCCAGACAGTTGTTCAAATAAATGAAATTAATTAGAAAGCTTCTAAGAAAATTGGACTCTAAGCGGTCAGTAAATAATATCGAATTTTAGTAAAACCTTGTTGTATCCTTACTTCTAAAACTGTTCGAGATATATTTAGATCATTTGAGATTTTAATTGATCGAATTATAAGATTTTTACTATATATTGTTCATCTATTTACTAAAATCAAGCATCAAGATCCATTTTTGTAAGTACTGGTGCGGCAAAGTGACCTCACAGCACCTCATGGTAAGTGGAGTGGGATCCAAAGGAATGTCGACTGACGAGAGATGATTACCCTTCAGCAGTCGATACAATTAAGCCGGTTGGAATCGGATATACACAAGCTGCTCCCGGAACGACACACTTACGTGGGTTGTTATGGCGGGTTTCAACACCTTGTGTAGGTTAGGTACAAAAAATAAAACAAAATCACTGACCGTACATCAAAATACTTATGCTAGATCAAGTTACAGAGTGACCAGTCAAGCTATGATGTTATTTTGCGCATAATGGCCTGAAGTCCATGAGTGCTACTACATTAATATAATAAGATTCCGAAAAAGTTAAAACTAGATCGAAAGTAACACGACTTTCTCGGACCCATGCAAAATTGTTTAACGGTATAAAATCTAATCTGTTGTATGTCGTCATAGATATTAAGTAGTTAGTTCATATAAAGCAAACATAATAGAATATTCTACAACCGTTATAATCTTGACTTACATAAATACCAAATCACTCCAAATACACATATAATTCACATCCATTTCAAACATTCTGAATCCAAATACGTACCTTGTAATTTCCTTTCACATATCATAAATCATTGAATCCAATCGCAATTGAACATTATTAAGATAAATGGCATTATAATTTAATACATTTACTGCTAAATTGCTTTAATTATGGAAATTAGGAGTCAATTAATTAAATCCATTTGTGCTTATCTCCTTGACGCTCGAGGGGACACGAGCATTTCCTACTAGATTAAGTTAGTTTAGAAGCTCTAAATTGTTGTGAGCAACTATTGTATTACATTGAATATATGCATTAAGTTTCAGGACCATGTTCGAGGCTCAGGATAAAGTTATATCTTGCATTTTGATTATTATGTAATCGCGGTTAAATTCGTATAATGATTTTAAATTCTGAGCTATAAATTTGTCAGCATTAGCAAATTTTATAGCACTCAGATTGATTATAGTTCTTCCTCGTGAACCTTTGTTTTTTTAGAGTTATTAAATAATGAGACTGCATCGGTGGCGTAGTTGTAATTGTACATTTTACGACTATCGCGCTTACGTCCTGGATTCGAATCTCGGGTCAGGCTCAAATCATTGGGGGTTTTTCCATCTTAAAACGTTACTCAGTCACAGCTCGAAGTCAGGAAGTTGGCGGTGTGATAGCCCCATGCCTCGGAAAGTACGTAAAGCCGTTGGTCCTGTGCCTGATCCCTCTCCGATTATGTCGAATTGCTGTCTCACCGAACTGTGAGGGTGTAGGAACAGAGAATGCCCCTGTGTATTGCGCACACACTTGTGCACTATAATATCTCCTACGTACCTGGCTGATGTCCGTTAAGATTGGACACCGTGGCCGAAAATTTGGCTAGAAGGATTCATTCAAATAATGAGAGGTTAAAATTTAAAACAAAACAACAGAATCAAATAAAATGCAAATTTTTTCCATATAGAATGAAACGAAAATATGAGCATCGTAATTCCACAATCACTAGCATTTAAACACGATAAAATCTGCCAAACATTTGTTACCAACCGCATCGGCCATTAAAATGAGCTGCAATCAAAACATTTTAGTGGAACAGTTACCAAGCCCACTTGTCAGCCGAAAATTCAACATTTTAAGTTGGATTTATGGGAACATTTTATATGAAAACTTCGTGCCAACTAGTTGAGGCTTTTAACGTACTCACTTAACACAATTCGGTTAATGTTAGTGCTAGTGCAATGTTTGTGAATGGGATTTGTTCACTGGCCGCGTTGAAAGGTTAATTCATATTTAGATAACGGTCATAAAGCCTAACCGAGGCCTGCATTAGATGAATATGTACTACAGGTATATTGTGATATATATAATAACATCAACCCTGTATTGTATAATGTCCAATTTCTGGACACAGGTCTCATCTACAGTAGTAGATGAGGCCTAATCCCTCTCAGTAGAGAGGGATTAAGCCTTAGTCCATCACTTTGGCCTGGTGTAGATTGGCAAACTCCACATACCCTCAAAATTATTAAAGAACACTTTTCAAGTTTGCAGGTTGCCTCAGGATGTTTCATACAAGTACATTTAATATAACGAATTCTATGGACATAATTTGATCTATGTCCCAATATTAAGTATATATTTAACAATAATATCATAATATATGTACTCTGTGAGGCATTGGATTTGTACAAGATATCGAAGAATTTATCGCCAAAGAACAAATTATATCAGCGATTGAAGCAAAAACAAAACTAAACAATAATAACCATGAGTCCTAAATCACAATTCTTGATATTACGTAACAAATCCCGCAAAAATGATCGAGTATTGTCGCAGCATTCATATTTTTTGCTTTCGTATTTGTTCAAGTTATAAATCTGGGAGAAACAACGATATACGCCGATGGGTTTGTTCTTTAGCCTCGCGCAACAGAATCAATACCAATAAAGCCGGAAGATGAATTGCCTATGGTGGATAGATGTTTATTCTTTATTTAGACGTTTGTAAGGTTAGAGAAACAGCAAATTGGGTTTTTAGATTATGTTTGAGACTATATAGTTTATTCGTTATTTTTATATAACCTTAAAATACTGCATCACCTAAAGTTTTACTTCAAGCATGCTCATTAGCATTAAGTCATTCTACCCAGATTAAGAATAATACAAAGTTATCTATCTAAAAAGGTCTGTTGGAGGTAATATTTACTAAGTGGCTCGTATTTCCAACAATCGTTTGGCTTATCGATCTAACACTGAAAGTTAATCACAAACTCCAAGTACTAACGAGAGAAACAAATACGTAACTTATCCAAACTCAGAATAACGATTAAGGATGGTTTCTTTCCTAGAACCCCAATAATTACAACTCTATTAACTAGATATCTTTTCACGACAACGCAACAACTACGTCATCATCATCATCAACTCATTGCAGTTCAATGCTGGATATAGACCTAAAAAAAACTGCTTACGTAGTAACAATATTCTACCAAACAAAATAAACATGGGCGTGTACGAATTTTTCAAATGGAATTTAACAATGTTAATTACCATCGAAATGTCTCTCAGCACAGGCTTCATTAGCAATGTTGTGTTGTCACGTAACGTCAGGCCGATCCCTAATGTTATTAGTCTAATGTGTTTTCAGTAACGGTTAAAAAGGTCTTTGAGTTTCATTTCGCAAACAGTTTGATGCGTGCTTTTCAAAATGGACGATGAATTTGAAATTATGAAAATGTTTTTAATTGTTAGATTTTTTGTTATATTAAATAGCAATGTGTTTGTTGGGACATTGGTAATGGTCAAAGTAATATTTGCTCTAAAAGGTTTAAATTGCAGATGCGAAGAAACAATATTGTTAAAATCTGGAGTATTTGAAAATGGCTTAGTTAAAGCACCCTAGCTACCTGTTCAAAGAGTATAAGGAATATTGGATCAAAATCTTATATACAGCATGTAAGGTTAGTCGAAAGACCTGTTGGAAGGTATTCAGTATGCGATTCTTGTCTCAAATATAAATAAAATATAGGACTTAAGTTTTTATGGGACTTATACCATCTAAGTATATTTACCTTACTAAGCAAGGTTTGAAGTATGAAGGGAAAACAAATATATTTAGAGGCATATTCAAACTTAATGACTGAGCAGATAAGTCAAACAAATGGCTAGCGTATAGATATTCACACGTTGGGAACCCATTTGGGATCTTTTGGTTTACTCTGAATTTTTTTGCGTATTTTTATCAGTAACATACCACCAATAACTGTCTTGTACATAAATAGGTACTTCTATAAAAAATACATGCTATATATACCAAATTTTCACCGAAATAATTAAAAACAGCTACTGTTTTCTTTGCCGCACCATCAGGCTTTGGAATGCTTTGCCTGGGAGCGTGTTCCGTCCTTCTTATAATCCTGGGTCCCTTCGCTGTAGCGTGAAGAAGCAACTTAGTAGATCGACCTGATTGTTTCAAATAGCATGAGATAGCAATCTGTTGCGATTCGATACTTTATCTGGACGGCATCGCGCTTACAAATGCAATACAATTACTTTGTCATACCAGAATAAAAACAAAGCTACACAAGACAAATACACAAATACTTTCTACTTTTCACATAAAACGATATCCTATTATATTTAACTCGAAGATCTCTACGTGCTCTAACAAAGAGAAAATGTAATAAAGCCAGAGTACAAAGTAACATACTGAATATGGCAATATATTACGTAATTTTTGTTAAAAGATGATACAACTGTGGTAAATTGACCTTTTGGGGGCAATTCAGTTATACGTATATGTTATGGAGAAACTGTAGGAAACGTTATTATATCATTGTTCTGTTTAGTTTAAGCATGCATTTTAATGTAGAAGGTATTTTCTTTCCCAGATTTCAGATTTTATTATTAACCCTATATAAATCTATTTTTAATTTAACTATTTCCAATTGGCTTTTTATATCCTCATATTGTAAAATAAAGTCCTCCGCCACGTCTGTCTGAACGCGATGAACTTAAAAACTATCAAACGGATTTGGATTATATTTGGTATGGAGATAGTGTGAGATTCTGGGAAGGACATAGACTTTTTATTCCAGAAAAAATATATAAAGGTACTTTTATCCTGAATAAATATTTCACGCAGTCGAAGCCGCGAGCAAGAACTTACAAATAACACGACGAATATGTACATTGTACACGTATATTTGATTTAATTACAATCAATTTTGATTCAAGTTATGTCTATTCGACGTATAAGTCCAAATAACTCGATATACAGGCAACAATTTAAATGAATTAACGAACAGATAACTATATCTATTCACATACATTGGAAACACAAAGGTACAACTGCTAAATAGAGTTGGGTGAGTTACTTTAGTGTGTTGTCTGAGGAAACCTTGGACAGGGGGAGGACAGATATGTTTCATGTCTTATATACCTGAGTTTATTTTATTTATTTAAGAATCTTTAAAGGATATAGGTACAGAGTTCAAGCCTTAATTCAACGTAATTTGCCATAATAACTGGGCAAATGTATTACAAAAAACATTCAAGAAAATCGCAATTACAATATAGGCAATAGGCCCTATTGATAATTCAATAGTTATAAATGCGAATATAACTCTGACTTTTATACTGCCACGGCTGAACCGCTGTACCGATTATGATGTCATTTGGTATGGAGATAGTTTGAGACCCTAAGAAGGATAAAGGATACTTTTGCCGAAGTCGCGAGCAAAAACTAGTCTATACTTAAACAATTTTGTATTAATGTAAGACTTAATAGTTAATTGATTACTCGCTCCTACAATTACAAACTGTATAAACTCTTTGTCTTTATAATGTTAACGATAAAAACGAACTAGGTAATTCCGAAAAAAAAAACATAAATAAGTATCCACCACAATAGACGTTGACGAATTTTACGAAGTGAAGTGATAAAAACTAAATTAAACTTAATGAGAAGCATTACTCGCAATTTTGAAGTTGATGTTCACTAAAACTCAATAAAGCAACCCGTCTCAAAACTTTAGAATTGCTTGGTCAGAATCAATACAAAAATGTTAAGCACTACATTTGCGGAGGGAAACTGCCTTGTAAGGTCATGCGAATGAAATATAAACGTCTCAAATTAAATTACAGCAATTCTTTAGCAGTAGTATCATGGTTTGTACTGACAGTGGATTTAATATCAAATGTTGTATTTTGATTTCCATATAAACGATCTCAAGATTTTTTTTTCTCCTTTGTGTAAGTACCAACCAATTGCTAACTAATGAGCAGTAACAATAATCTCATTTTCATTATTAATGACATTTTTAATAAACGTTTCTTTCGATCTATCACAAAAAAGTGACCAATCAGAACAAGGCTTTTTATGAGACGCTTACAAATAAAGTTATTTTGATTGATTCATTCTCGGAGTCGGTTTGAAGAATGAGATTGTTTATTGAAAACGGCTGTTAGATATTTCTTACTATAGGTACAACTAGCTTATCAATAGTATATAATAATATCAGCCCTGTATTATATACTTGCCCACTGCTGAGCACGGGCCTCCTCTACCGTTGCGGTGAGTTACCGTACTGATAGGGATTAGGCCTTAGTCCTCCACGCTGGCCTAGTGCGGATTGGTAAACTTCACACACCTTCGAAATTCCTATAGAAAACTTCTCAGATGTGCAAGGTTAATAAAAGGTGCAATAGTATATGAATTAATGAAATTAATGACACCTCTGACTGCCTCATTTACATCTAAATCATGACTGTTGCTAGTCCATCTAATACTAAAAGCAAAAAGTTACAAAATATATTCACAAAGTCTATAATACGTAGCAGTTTATGTAATATAACAGGCTTGCCTAGCGAACTTTCCTTCTAATCCCGAGAGAACATTGTCTGATCACGCCTTCCTAGCAAATGTTGTTTAATTAAACTTTTATGTAATTATGTGGTTTCTTCTGAAACATCTTGTAACAGCGCCTACCCGGGGAGACCTTTGTTTATTACATAAAGTGTTTCATCTGAAAATTAGTTTGCAACTTTCTAATAATCTATTGGTTGTCTTTGATCAGGCTTATTGATGCCGAAGCCGTTGTTACACAGTTCTAATTAAATGTCATCGGAGTCTAGATTAAATTCAATTAACTTTTGCCGCAAACGGCTTTGATATTGTGGTATTTTTTTTATTAACTCTTTGTTTGCAGTTGTTTCGATAAGGTATTTATTTGATATCACTCACTAAGTTTGTTAACTTCATAAGTTAGTAAATATCATACTGTTATTATTGTCCTTTCGTACATTGATGGTTTATAAAGTTGCTTTGTATCTTTGTTGCTTTGTAAGATTCACTAAAGTCCTGCATTACACTACATTACACTGCATTTTTCGTTCAGATTATCCGGGAATTGTTTACAATGATACAAATTGCGTGGGACGCCTCTGGCCAGATGGCGGGATGACTTGATGCATAAAGCAGCAGCCGAGATCTGTGGCGTACCTTGAGAGATGCCTATGTCCAACAGTGGACAGCAATGGGCTGATTATAATAATGATACGAATGGATTTTTTAGAATTGCAAATGAGTTTTAAATAATTATTTATTATGAATAATGATTTTAATACTCATTAAAATCGCATGATTATAACCATTGCGTGCTTATTTGTGATCTATTTTATTCATCAGAACTCACTGAATATTTAATTATAATCTATTTTATAACGCGTCTTGGAGGAAATTTTTTATTAGATCGGCTTTTTTAAAAACCACTGGTATTTTTCAAGTAAACAGCATTTTTATTCTAAAGTTTTTTTGCAATTAATTAATTATAGTTAGTTCTGTTGTTACTGGTTCAAGGAAATAATTAAGTACTACTAGAATATTCATAAATTGAAATGGAATTTTTATGGCTCGTCGGTATTTTAGGGTTCCGTGCCTCAAAAGGAACTCTTAGAGGATCACATTTATCCGTTTGTCTTTCTGAGCCTTTTTCTCAAGAAAGTATGAAGTTAAAATTTATACTAAATATTTGGGCTTATCGTGTCTTTCACTTGTGAAAAATTAAACTTATAAGTCAACGCTATCAAAGATATTATGATCGTTTGATTCGTGTATTTTTCAATTGCACAAGGGAATCAAAACATATAGAATACTTCCCGTTGACCTAGAATCATAGGGCAAGCAGTCTCACAACAAATTATATGAAAGATCTGTAAATCATAAACATATACTTTAATAACAAAAAAACGAATTTACTATTACAAACTTATTATTTACGCTTGGTACAATAACCGTGTGTAGGGATCAAAAGGCAGTGTTAAGTTTGCATATACTCAGATATCTTACCTCCAAGTTTGTACGGAATCCTTCACACGAGTCCAACTCGCACTTGTCCCGTTTATTTATCAATGAATTTTTGAAATGTTTAACAAGCTCATATTTTATGTCACACGTGAGATCCTTGTCACCTGAATTTACACAAAATTCCATTACTTTGCACGAAATGCTTAAACAGGATGAAATGAATGAAATAAATACATATGGCCATTCAAACAAGATTATCGCTTTATTTAGAATCGTCTCTAACACTTTTATTACGCATGTTGCTATAATTTGGCCAAGTTTTTACGTTCGACCGCCTGACTCCCTCAAATCCCTGTAGAGCATTCAAAGTTGGACAAATGGTGTTGGAAAGACCGATACAAACTTTCCCAACGTGGGAATAGATCCCTTTGTATGATTCACGGTATTAGAATTCCTTGATGTGATAAAAAATAAACCATACCAAACAAACTTACAAGCATTACGCTTTGTCCTCAAAAGGGTAAACAGAGAGTACCCATTTTCGACATTTATGTTCTGTTCTATGACGTGATAGGGGCGAGCCTAACGCTATATCGAACACAAATTTTAGACTCTGGACTGAGAAACCCAACTCTACGTAATACAACTATGCCACGGAAGCAGTCAAACCATATCTTCTACATCCGGCAAGTTTATTTTGATGAAAATCATGATTTTAGCTAAACATAACAAGATAAAATTACGGCACTGCTCTGAAAATATAAGTATGTAAGTTTTTCATAATTAGTAACTAGAAATAGAGGCGATTTTTAAAAAATATTCTCAAAAGCGAATCCAAGTAAGGAAACTAGTTCAAAGCTTGGATATTAGGAAGCTGATACTCCGCTCTTCAATGTTACTTCCAAAACTAATTACAGAACCAAATCCAGTCTTAGCCCTAGTTTAGATTATTTTGAAGTTGTCAACACGCCTTGTTTAGTTTAATGAAATATTAGAGGCATTTCCAACGAAAATTTACTCGTAGAAACTATAACATTACTCTTTACATTAATATCATGTTCTGAGAAATACTTTCAAAATGACATGTGTAGTTCTCGACTTCTTTTGCAATTAGTTGTTCTAGATCTCTTAGCTAGAGGATTATTAAAGTCTAAATCAGGCAATTAAGATTATATTTACAACCCAAAATGGATTCTCACTACAGTTGTATAGGATAGTTAGTTATAAAAGAATTAATAGAAAGAAAGAAAGAAAAAAAGATTTATTATTGGGACAATAACAGCATAACATGTTCAATACTTAATGAGTGCCTCCTAGCTGAATTTTGGTCACGGCATCCAATCTTACCAGAAATCGGTCGGGTATATAAGAGATATTACAGTGAACAAGGGTGTAAACACATACGCTCAATACACAGGTGCACTCTCTGTTCGTTTACTCTCATAGTCTGGTGAGACGGCATTCTGACATGATCGAAGAAAGATCTCGCACAGGTCCTACGGCTTTACGTACATTTCGAGAGACGGGGTATCACACCGCCAACTTCCTGACCCCGAGCTGCGACTGTATATTTTTTAAGATAAAAATACCTAGTCCCGTTTTTTGACCTGACCCAGGGTTCGTACCTAGGAATTCTGTGAGTTACTCGTACTAGTGTTGCGTACGTATTACAACTTCGCCACCAATGCATTTATAATTATATATAATATTCCATATTTGTAGGCTAGTTTAAGGTCACTATAAAGTTAATTAACTCTTATATTTAGCTGTAATAACTAGTAGCTTAATACTAAAGTACTAATATAACAGAAAGCGAAATAACGAACCCAACCAAGGTCAAAAAATAACGTATGGTGTCGGCAACATAACATAAAATTAGAAAGAAAATTCACAAGAAACTCCACATTCGCGAAATGAAAAAATATATCCCTTGTACAAATATTAGCATGCGAGAATGTTTCATTTCGGAGCAACTTGTTTTTCATAACAATGAAAAAATCGGTTCCCTCTAGATTCTGTAACGTCAGCAATGATTTCTTATGTTTACGCGAATGTTAGACATTGAAATTAAACTACTTTTCGGATTATGTTGCGGTTTTTTTTGGAGATCGGATCACCAACAGCTAAAATTTTAAAAAGTTGTATAATTGTTAAATGTAGGTAGATATTGTAACTCTGACTTTGCGGATGAACAATACCTCAGTCCCTCCGGTGACCATGAGGGCTGCAAAGTCTTCGAAACGTCGGGAGAAAACTAAAATATAAAAAAAAACGGGATAGAATCCGAAAAGTTGTTTAATTTCAATCTGTAACATCAGTGTTGAGATTAGTTGAAGCGTTATTTTTCATGATTGATTGCGTCGTGTTGTTAGTTGTGTTTTTATTATTGATTAATTGTGAAATTAACTCATGATACCCTATATTTCATAGTAGTTTTTAAGTACATTATTGATCTGTTAAATATTTTACTGTAGTTATAATATTTTGTTATTCTTAACTTAATTGGTGTAATTGGTTTATCCGTTCTAATTGAAATAAATAAATAAAATTGGAGTCCTTGTTTGACTTAAGAGAGAATAACCATTAAGTTACATACGTATGGTGGGATAATCGGAAACCAAATATCCCACATTCATTTTTCAATAAAATTATCATTTCTGTTGTTGTTTAAGAATCAGTTTTTCTATTTCTTGTAATTGTAACAGCTATTAATTGTATATTTCGGCCAATATAATATTGTGATTCCTAATAAATATATTATAGAAATAATCATTTGCTTTAATTTTAAATTAGTGACATCTAGCGACAAAATATTAGCATAACGTGAAAAGTTCGAACCATAGTTTATTTCAACCAAGTACTGTTGTTAGTGTATTTAAAACAGGCAATTGACTTTCAATGTCCTTATTTCAAATGCAAGGCCCAGATCTTAAGCTAAATAATGTATGCATCAAGCTGCAAGAAAGTTTACTTAATATATTAGGATCTTATAAATATACATTAATTCTTATAAATATACTTAATATATTAGGATCTTATAAATATACAATACAAACGTAAATGATTTTTTTTTCTCTTAAAAGTGACGCTTAATTATTTAGAAAAAATATAAAAATTATTTTTTGTTATAATACTAAGTAGCATTTTAATTATAATCTGAATAGAAAATCTGTATAAATTTCTTCCTGTTTTTATTACCCACGGCTCTAAACATGTCTTGGAATAAAAGACCTTATGAGTGTTTTTTTAATGTATGGTGGTATGCAGGTGGTCCGATTGTCCGGTCAGGGTCTGATGATGGGATCCTGGTGAAATCGAAGGAAGCATATAGCATGATTCAGTATTCACGCGTGATGGCTTATTATTAGCGTATTTCATGTATAACTTGGTGTTTCTATACCGATTTCTATGATTCTTTTTTATGGAATATTTAATAATGTTAACTTTTTTAATTAGGGATGACTGAGAGCAGCCCCGGATCTTGAATTTTTTGAAGGCGGGGCAAAATCTGGGTTGGGTAGTTTTTGAGTTTAACACGTTCAGGCAGACAAATTCAGCGGGGGACTTTGTTTTATAATAAATTTTTGTATAACTTTTTAAGAGGAACAATCCCGTCATACATCATTGTTGCATAAGTTTAACCGTTTACGCAGCGCACGCAACAGAAGCTCTCAAAAATAATATATTTTCCCCGTTTTTGCAACATGTTGTAACTGTTACTGCTCTGCTCCTATTGGTCATAGCGTGATGATATATAGCCTATAGCACTCCAGGAACAAAGGGCTATCCAACATAAAAAATATTTTTTCAGTTCGAACCGGTAGTTCCTGAAATTATCCTTTACTGCTCCGCTCCTATTGGGTATAGCGTGATGACATATAACCTATAGCACGCCACGAACAAAGGGCTATCCAACACAAATTTTTTTTTTCAGTTTGAACCAGTAGTTCCTGAGATTAGAGCGTTCAAACAAACAAACAAATAAACTCTTCAGCTTTATATAATAGTATAGGGTATAGATGTCGCAGTAGTCAAAGTTGCGTTAATGATGAGATGTGTATTCGTCTGCCAAGTTTGAATTTCCCGCCCTCTAAATTCGCCGCCCGGGGCACGGGCCCTGGCTTGCCCCCCCCTAGATCCGGGGCTGACTGAGAGTGTTATAAACGTAAGAGTAGACAAATATAATGAGAAAGCTTCGAACTACTATGCTATCGGGAGCTACACGTGTTATTGTGAGTCAACCATAAAAGATAGGCATATGCTGTCGTGGGATATTTTTTATATAATTTTAAGGCGAACATTTCCGTCATACATGATTTCTGTGTAGCTTTAACCATTAAGGTTGCACACGCGGCGGAAGCTTAAAAAATGGAGTAACTTCTCCCGTTTTCCCAAAATTTTCCCTTCACTGCTCTGCTCCTATTAATTGCAGCGTGATGAAAAGTATATTATAACCAGCACAGGAGTATGACAAATAATTGTACCAAGTTTCGTTAAAATCCGTCGAGTAGTTTTTGTTTCTATAACGGTTATACAGACAGACAGACAGACAGACAGACAAAAATTTTACTAATTGCATTTTTGGCATCAGTATCGATCCCTAATCACTCCCTGATAGTTATTATTATTTTGGAAATATATTTCATGTACAGAATTGACCTCTCTACAGATTTATTATAAGTATAGATATATATCCCGCTGACGGTTGTCTAATTGTTTCAGAGAGCCTGCTCGGCGGGTAGGATGCGGCGGTATGTACCGCATAGTGCTATTAATGGCGGTGCTCACGCGGGCCATCGCCCCCCA
Source organism: Manduca sexta (assembly GCF_014839805.1). Taxonomy (NCBI): domain Eukaryota; kingdom Metazoa; phylum Arthropoda; class Insecta; order Lepidoptera; family Sphingidae; genus Manduca; species Manduca sexta. The sequence continues at coordinate 9,110,117 of NC_051120.1, read as the reverse complement.
AACCAGCGACAACGACAACGGTGAGTCTCTAGACATTCTGCTATCCTGGTATTTATATCGTCGGTGCTTAGTACTTTATATTCTTCTTTTGTTTTCTTTGGTCCAGGGGCCTTATTCTCTATCCCGCACGTTATTTTGACAGTGTGTAACAAGCACGTAACACAACGCATCATGTTTAGGACTATAGGAATTTGGCTTACAGAATACCATTCCACACATATTTCTCGAAGATAACATGACACGGCCGCGTTACGCGTTTACACTATCATACAGAATAAAGGCCCTGGTAGTAATATTTCAGCATGTCTTCGTAACATATTGATAAAAACTATTGACGGTTAGATATTTGATAACATTTTTTTTTCAAACTTAAATTCAGCAAGTCTTCGTATTTATTATATTGAGATATTGACGGTTAGATATTTGATAAAAAAAAAATTCCAAACTTAAAATGAGGCGCGCAAACTCGTCCGTTTTAAAATCTATACACGATAGCAACATATTTTCACATAGCCCAGTAATTATACTGAAATGTCCTTCATCGCGTACCACAATTAAAGTGAATTGTTTGGTGACATAAATAAATGAGTCGTACATAGCCGAATGATTTATATAAAAGACCACCTTTTTTTTTCGTAAGGAAAAACCTCTTGGATCTCTTTCGTGATTATACGAAGTAGTTGGGTGCCTACGATTATGTCTGATTTTGACGAACAAAAACCCTAATTGGTCTTTACCAACACTTTCGAAGGACAACAGCACCTTGAACCGAACATGGCGAAAGTATTCAAGTACTAACATTTACAACTTTGAGGACAAAACTTGTCCCCCGACAGTTTGTTTGTCATACATGAAAGATTACGTAGTAAGCCGACTAAATTATAGAATGATCTGCACATTTCGTTACTTGAAAATTTTCATCATAGTTTACGTAACAACAGTCGGTAATCCCAAACTTGGTCTAAACTTTTTACTTTCCTCCATTGTGTATTCGTTAGCTCTCTTGTCCTTTGTACATTGTGATCGTGTGGCATAATGACTTTTTAATAAAATTCTACTGTTTTATTCTCAGCTAGAATTTTAAAGTATCGACTACATCTACTAGTAGCCTAAGAATGTAAACTTTAAAGACTTTGAAGTTATATGTTCGATAATTATAACGAAAGTAGTTAAAAATATGTTTTTTTTTAAACAAGATTGGTAGCAGGTCTCTCAGATTCTTTCTCTGGTTAGGAATATCTATTTCTACCACTAGGCAGCAGTATACGTGCACTGTTACATACCGGTTTGCAGGGCATTGTAGCCAGCGTAATCACTAGGGATTATGAGACTTAGTCTTATGTCTCAAGATGACGAGCGCAGTGGAGCGCCACGCAGTATTTTGTAATTCAAATTTCTGTATGGTGGTGCTGCTGTTTATGGCTTCCTTAATGTCAGACGATTTTCATGCTCGTCGTATCGTGATACAACTGCAATAAAACCTCCATAGCTCTAAAGTTGTGTCTATATTCTACGTCATGATGGGTTAACTATCGATGGAACTAAACAAATGATAGGAATTGAATGTTCTTTTGTTGCGTTAGGTGAACTGGCTTTTCAAAAATTTATGATCCCAAAATGTGGTTAATTACAAAACTTTAACAGGTAAGATGGTAAAGAATAATTAATTTCTATAACCTTTAAAGGTGTCAGGTTGATCCGATAAAAAGAAAATTTCAAACTAAGTCTCTACGATTCCAATCTCGAAATCTAATTATTTATATTAAACCTTTTAATCAAGATTTCACAAACATTTATCCTTTTAATTACAATCGACTTATCATGGCGTCTTTTAATTTCCTTTTTATATTAAATGTCTGCTTAAGGGACTGCCTCGGTCGCGCAGTTGTATATACGAATGCAGTACTGAGACCTCAGGTTCGAACCCCGGACGGGCAGTGATGTTAAGTTTTTCTTCTCTGGGCCCTTATTCTGTATGATAATGTAAACGCGTAACGCGGCCGTGTCATGTTATCTTCGAGAAATGTGTGTGGAATGGTATTCTGTAAGCCAAATTTCTATAGTCCTAAACATGATGCGTTGTGTTGCGTGCTTGTTACACACTATCAAAATAACGTGCGGGATAGAGAATAAGGCCCCTGTACCATTACATCAGCTCGCATTCGAAGTTTGACTATCGAATAACAATATTGTTACGCGCCGCTATCCTAGCCGATGACATCGGGCGTTTCCGGAAGTATTCGGCTGCGCGGGCAGGCTGGTAGAAGAGAAAATGTGTTACGCGGCGACTATTCTATTATTATCTCGTAGTCAAAAAATGTCTAAAATTGTATTTTGTTATTATTTTTGCTAATATAATGTACAATACTGTAAAAAGAGCGTTTAATAATATATTAGTCACTGACTCCAAAATTGGTAACTAGCATATACCTCGTATCGTTTTTAATGGTTTTCGAAGCAGGTAAATTTTTTTGTTAAAAAGTTTATTATTATATTAGAATTTTCTAAAATATTTTAACTGTCGACGATCCAATCTACACTGTGCACTCATTGTGCGTAGATCGGACCGTCAACAGCAAAAATAAAAAAATAAGTATATTATTATAAAATGTAGGTAGATATTTCAACTATAACTTTACGGACGACGAACACCTCAATACGCCCCGTGACTGGCTGCTGTCTTCGAAACGTCGCCTCGAGAAAAAATTATAATATTATGAAACAACGATGAAACCCGAAAAATAGTTTTATTTCAATAACAAATTACGCTTAATAATTATAATGTTAGGAGTTTGAAGTACTCGCATTCAAAGTTTGTCGTTATTTAAAATATTTATGAAGCAGTTATGTTTGTATTTGATGTTATTTGAAGCCCAACTATCACTTATACTGGGGGTAGTTGATAAATAAATAAAGTAATTTATTACCTTTCAATTAAAAAATAATACAACAGATTAAGCAAGCATAATATTAGTGAAAGACAAAAGCAAATGACTCGGCATGTGCTGACCGAAACCAGAGTCTAGATCAGCGCTGGTTTTCAGTAAAGCGGTACAAGATGCAAGGCAGTCCGTAGCCACGAATTGTTCGCACGTGGTAATACTAACCTGTTTCCAGTAATGAGACGTGTAAAAGGAATGTGAATTTTTTAAAATTCATTGTAATCAAATATTTACTGAGTAAAGTGTACTTTATGTTAACATGAACTGGTAAGATTCTACAGTAACAAGCTTCTGGGCCCTTATTCTGTATGATAGTGTAAACGCGTAACGCGGCCGTGTCATGTTATCTTCGAGAAATGTGCGTGGAATGGTATTCTGTAAGCCAAATTTCTATAGTCCTAAACATGATGCGTTGTGTTACGTGCTTGTTACGCACTGTCAAAATAACGTGCGGGATAGAGAATAAAGCCCCAGTATTCATCTTTAAATTAGACTCTAATCTTATCGGAATACATATTTTTCAAAATTAATTTGTATTTTACGTTTATATAGTACGTTTTATAAGTATCATAGCAACGAACCCCCTTATTCATAGACGTTTTTTATCTAAGGACGGAGTAAAGCTGTGATAACAAGTCTGTTTCTCAGTGCTGACGGCACGGCAGCCTTCGCAGTGCGTAGACATACGGCCGCTGTGATTGGCTAATATTGAGATACAATAATAAAAAACGTTTATGAATAAGGGGGTAAGACCGTAATTAACATAAGATTGCGCCAATGAATTGTGCAACATCAATTTATATGGCTTTGATAAATTATATGTCTAGATGGAGTGCCGTGCTTCATTGACTTTTAGAGCTTTTAGTGTCTAGCTAGACATATTGTTAATCAAAGGTGGTGTACGATTCGAAAAGTAAATCAATGTGATAAAAAATATTTAACGGATTTTATTGCGGTTTTTTATATTATTATTTTCTCCCGACGTTTCGAAGACTTTGCAGCCTTCATGGTCACGAGGGGGCTGAGGTGTTGGTCATCCGCAAAGTCAAAGTTACAATATCTACCTACATTTTTCAAATATACAACTTTTTTAAATTTTAGCTGTTGACGGTTCGATCTACGCAGAATGAGCTCACAGTGTTTTGAGGTCCGGCAGCCGGTCTTTTGGGATCCGATTTAATTAAGTTTAGTTTTTATTTCAATGTCTAACGTTCGCGTAAACATAAGAAATCATAATAAATCAATGTGTATAGAAATATTTAATGTGAAATATAAAACGGAACCTTTCTTGCAGTAACTCAAAGCACTGAGCCATCGATGCCAGCGACAAGCAGTATGACTCCACCGCCCACGGTATTCCGAAGCATCCGCGTCACGTCGAGGCCGCGACGGCCCGGCATGCGTCAGAAAGGCGATTCACCGATGCTCAACTACATATTCGATAGCTACGCTACGAGCAATAAGCATTTTCATGACAAGTAAGTAATATTATACATCAGAAGAAGCTAGCGCGTTGTTTAAAATATATATGCATCAAAGAGTCAGTCGCCTTTTTCACTAGTAAGATTACGTCGTCAGCATTATATGGATTAGGATACGATGGGATTGACATGCCACCTTCGGATGAAAGCCCCTAAATAAAAATAGAATAAAAAAAGAAAAGAAAGTAATATTATTTATTTGACTAGCCAACAATTGTTTACAGTAATACAATTTTAAAACGGGAACAAGTAATTTAAGTGCAACAATTTCTTATAGGTTAGTTTCACATGCACAAAATTGATTAATAAAACATTAAAATAATATTATCATTATGACTATAATATAAGGTCATTTTAAAATGGACACAATCATATAACTTATAAGCGCTATAATTTCTTACAGGCTAGTTCCACATGCGTAAAATAAGTTAATAAAGCATTAAAATAAAATTATTATGGCAAGTTAATTTTGACACAGCGTTACTAAATGAAACCAATTACTTATGTTGAAAATAACGTTTTAAAATAAATTACTAGATCTATAGATGTAAAACAAGAAAGGTTAGTTTCGAATAAAATAAATATTAATAAAAAAATATTGTATTTTACACGCCATATCTCAACTACTACGCTGAGAAATTTCGTCGCTACGACAATCACACTTTCAGACAGAAATACACTCACGCACACGCCATATACGTACTGAACTACAAAATGAAATGAAACGGGAAAGTCAAACCGGGATTTTTGGTGAAAATATTAATTATTCATGGATGATTTTTGGCATAATGTTAGTAAAGGTATTACTAGTATGTGGTTTCATTTAACGCAATGTGAAAATGATCCTGTATATAAAGTATATATCTTTCTTTAATTGCTTTGAATTTCAAGGAAAGCTTGCCATTCGCCTGTTGGTAAGCGATAAGATTGCCAATAAACTGTAAAAAAATCATCCAACGTCTTGAATTACAAATTATAGTTTGGTATTCCACTGCGCTCGCCATCCTGAGACATGAGATGTTAAGTTTCATTATTTCCAGTAGTTACACTGGCTACAATGTCCTTCAAACCGGAACACAACGGTGACTACACACTGCTGCTTGGCGGCAGAAATAAACATTGCAGTGGTACCTACCCAAGCGGACTCCCACATAAAGGAGACCTACCACAAGTACTTGTACCCGACATTAAACTAAGATCATTCTTTCGAAATAAAAAATATGTTAAAATATTCTTATAACAATAAACACTAGCTTTCGAGTAAAATATTCATCTCACATTGTTACTGTGGCTGAAATATTCTATCCACTCAGACGAATTCCTGGCTCCACACAGGAAACTACTAGTACTTAATTGAAATTGTCTATTAAAAATAGAATTATATACATGATTCAACTTAAAATAAATTAATATTAGAAAGAAAGAAATAAGAAGATAATATTTATTTGTTACAAGCAAAATTACATAATAATTACAAAAACAAAATATTTAAATCTATATGCTCGTCACAAAAGCGGCGATAAAAAAACACTAGTGCTGGTCTTCCGCTGGGCTGTTTTGTGATGCCACGGGTGCCAAAGCCATAAACAGTGAAAAACTAAAAGCTAACGAGCATCATGAATGCCCCATGCAAATAGTATCCTATGAGTGCAAATAGTATTTCTAAGTCCTGAAACAAGGCTTACCCTGTATTTTGAGTGACCAGTGACAGAAGTAGCTTTAACTGAGTGTTAGGGAGAAAAGAAGATAAAAGCTAACAAAAGAAATAAAAAATAATAAATAATAAAAAATATTAATGCATATAGAAATATTTAAAAAAATGAATCGCCTCCGATGGTGAGGATATATTTTATATCCGCCAGGATAGCGACCGACGTACTCAAAATGTTAAAATCAACCATAGTTACCCACGTAAGTGTGTCGTGTTCCAGGATCATTCTGTGTATATTCGGTTCCAATAGACCGGTGTAATTGTATCGAATGCTGGGCCCTTATTCTCTATCTCACACGTTATTTTGACAGTGCGTAACAAGCACGCAACACAACGCGTCATGTTTAGGACTATAGAGATTTGGCTTACAGAATACCATTCCACGCACATTTCTCGAAGATAACATGACACGGCCGCGTTACGCGCTTACACTATCATACAGAATAAGGGCCCTGAGAGGTAATCATCTCTCGTCAGTCGACATTTGAACCCTACTCCACTTACCATCAGGTGCAGTGGAGGCACAATGCTTTGCTTGTTAAAAAAAATCAAAAATGTAATATTACACCAATTTTACATTTTATTATTAGAAAAAATAAAACGTCTAAAAGTCTATTTTATTCATGACTTATTCACCCGCGTGCCCTGTTAACTAAGAATAAACGTTTCGTTGAAATATAAACCATAAATATTTAAAACAGAGTTTGTTTTTGAATCCAATGAATCAACGTTACGAGACATTGTATCAAGACTGGAGTAATGTAAAATTTCCATAAGGCCCATTATAATGAAATGTTTTTGTGTTGTGTAGTTGTAAATTTTATGAACCGTTAAGAAAATGTGCTGTTAAATATTATAGTCCTTATTTTAATATACCCGTTATTTACACTAATATTTTAGAGCGGAATAGTCTGTTTGTTTGTAGTGTCTGATCTCTGGAATTACTGAACCGATTTTAAAAATTTGAAAGAATTACGAAACTAATTTACTCCTAGGTGCCATACGCAATTTTAATCCCGAAAAATCTTTTCAACGCGAGCGGAACTGCGTGAAAGATCTAGTTTTTCCATAAATATTAAATAGTGGAACGCAATTCATGTTAATGCTTAACAATCTCCTGCTTGATAATTTATCACGAATTATTTATTCTATCTACATTATTCCCAATCCAATGTTTGCTAGACGCAACACAATATTACGGAGGGTCTGATAATTTTTAATTCAACGTTCTCTCTGACATTAATATATCTCAAACAAGCTCGTGTACCATCAAGTGATATATTTGTCACATTATTTCATGAACAAATGGGCTTCTTCTACTTCTTAAGCGCTTCAAGGGCCGCTGATGAACAAAGTACTCATAGGCGCCGGGAAGGGGGTGCAAGTAGGTGCACGCGCATCCCCCTGCCCACAAAAATATAAGTCACTGAATAAATCTGCAACAATGGGATCTATAGACCAGAGGTTTTTTAAGATAAAGCATTTTTAATTACTACTAGTAGGTTTCTCATATGTGAGAGTCCGCCTGGATAGCTACCACCGCAATGTCTATTTCTGCCGCCAAGCAGCAGTGTGTAGTCACTGTTGTGTTCCGGTTTAAAGGACATTGTAGCCAGTGCAACTACTGAACATAATGAGACTTAGCAACTGAAATCTCAGGCGAGCGCAGTGGAATACAATACTTTGTAATTCAAGGTGTTTAATGGTGTTTCTACTCTGTATGAGCGGTCGTATCGATTACGAATATACGAACGGCAAGCTCGTCTCGTCATTCAAAGCAATAAAAAAATACTAATAATGTAGTATAGAGCGTAGCAGCACCTCTCTGAAACTAATCTCGGCTGCGCCCATGATGGAAAGATTATGAAAATATTTCGAAGTTTGTTAGAAGTAAACGCAGCGAAATCTGAATAGATTTGGATGAAATTTGGCACACGTATAGACCATATCTTGGATTAACACATAGGCTACTTTGTTTTCCAGTAATTTTCTCCCATGGGAAGTAATGGGACTTTTCAATCTGATTTCTTAGATAGATGGCGCTAGCGTTGTATTAGTTATCATAAATCGTTACAGTGTTTTAAGATCTTGTACCGAGAAAGTCTAAGCAGACGATGCCGCGATCAAAACTTAGTCATTCATAAAAAGATCAAAACATATTTGGCTGTAGCGAGTGTTCGTAATGTATTTGTTTTAAATTACTTCAAGCAATAAATCACTTAAATATCAAATTAGAATAACTTTATTTGACTAATCGCTTTAAACTTTGTTCATAAAGTTTGTTTTATATCCAAAACTACACTCACATATCACTGTAATACGAAAATAAGCGTAAACAACTGTAAATTAAAGTGGTGTCGAAAACACGTGTCTTAGTTTATTGTGTTAGAGTTGTTTATTGCTTGACAACTTAATTGCATCACGTGAGCTGAATTTAGTATTATACGCTAGTCAATTATCCCTTTTAGTTCTATTAGTGAGATATCTTATTATCTCTACTGGCATTTATTTATGAATTGTGACATTTATATAGAGTTTTCGTGACATTGTGTTTATAAATGAAACCATATAATTGTCTTCTGAAAAATAACACTTAACTTTAAGTTACTCCAACCATAGGTGCCCAATAAAAAAGTGTAACTTTCAAACAAAATATCAATATATAAAATAATAAAATATATATATATTTTTTTATTTTTCCTATTTTGCGTCGTTTTTCATTGATACTCCGCTCATATCATAGCGTGATGTTATAGTCTATAACCTTCCTCAATAAACGGCCTATCGACCACTAAAATATTTTTTTCAATTCGAACCATTAATATGTGAGATAAGAGCATACAAACAAACAAACTCTTCTTTATATATTAGTATAGATTACGCTACTGTGTGACATAAGCTCAATTCGTAGGCATGCCACGTTTATCCAAGAGTTGCCACTTTGAATAAAACCGCTCCTAGTTAGGGTCACATTTTCCTTTTGCAAAAAACAGCGTCTAACATATGTTGCGACGGTTTTTTATAAATCACGCGCCGCATAACATAACTCTGGCTTTTTATTCATCTATCGTGAGTACAAATGAGAATAACATTTTATCGTACGGTGAATATATTTATGATAGCCCAGTTGGTTGTGGAACGGACTGCCGAGACAAATGTCCGCAGGTTCAAATCCCAAGGGCACATATCTCTGACTTTTCTGAATATTATGTGTGTATTCTTTGTGAATTATCGCTTGCTTTAATGGTGAAGGAAAACATCGTGAGGAAACCTGCATACCTAAGAAATTCTCTATAGGAATTTTCGAGGGTGTGTAAAGTCTACCAATCCGCGCTAGGCCAGCGTGGTGGACTAAGGCCTAATCCCTCTCAGCAGTAGAGGAGGCCCGTGCCCATCAGTGGAACAGTATTTAATACAGGCCTGATATTATTATTATATTTATGGTTTATTACTGCTCATAACCGAATCGTGTTAATCTAGATAATAAGTCTTCGGGTCTTCATATCTCATTATCTAGACAAAGGTTTGTACTGAGTTTAATAACAATGTACTCAAATCTATATATATTATAAAACAAAGTCCCAATGTCTATCAGTCCGTATGTTATCGATTTTCTCAAAATTTACTGAACGGATGCTTATGAAATTTGGTATGGAGACAGTTTAAGACCCTAGGAAGATTTAAGGCTACTTTCTGTCTCAGGAAAATATATAGCGGGACTTTTATCCCGGAAAACTCCTTCACACGGGCGAAGCTGCGAGCAGTGACATAAAAATAGTTATTTCAAGACTTACTTTGCTTAATTGAGAACGATTTAAGGACCTGTTTCACAATGTTTAAAATATAAATATTTTGGTGGTGATAGAATATATTTTATATCCGAATAATGACCACCGTACACAAGGTGTTAAAACCCGCCATAGTGGTTCATATAAGTGTGTCGCGTTCCGGGAACAGCCTATGTATATCCGGTTCCAACCGGCCGGCATAATTGTGTCGACTGCCGAGGGGTAGTTATCTCTCGTCAGTCGACTTTCTATTGGACCCCACTCCACTTACCATCAGGTGCAGTGGGATCACTTAGCCGTGGCAGTTAAAAAAAAAAGAAACCATTTCTATATTTTTATACCTTATCTTTCAGATTAACAAGCTATTCAAAATCCACTCTAACCCCTACATTCATATTTAACTTCTTTCCAGATTCCGCCACTTTATCGTACATTCATACATACATAAAATCACGCATTTTATCCCCGAAGGGGGTATGCAGAGGCGCAACTAGGGCACCCACTTTTCGCCAAGTATGTTCCGTCCCATGATGTGATAGGGGGCGAGCCTATCGCCATATCGGGCACAAATTCCAGACTCCGGGCTGATTCTGAGCAGAAAAACCCAAATATCACTTTGCCCGACCCGGGATTCGAACCCAGGACCTCAGAGCGCTATTGTACCGGACATGCAATACAACTACGCCACCGAGGCAGTCTCTCAGTCACTTTATCGTGGACTTATAAAAATTGTCATCCCCTGGTTACCGTATAAGACAGGTGAAACTGAATGCAATCTTTATTTTTTTTACATTTACTTGGGACTTTAACTTTTGTACTTGGCAAACCAATATTGTATTCGACACTTCACAGGTACTCCGTTGTGATCGATTCGCAAAAAAAATTGACTCTCCCTACTTTGCGTTAAGCCGTCTAACGGCCAAAGTCCAGTCTAAATTTCATCCAAGTTCATTCGGCTTTTATGAGTTCACTTCGATTTCAATCAAGAAAAATATAACAGAATACGAGCTGAATTATTTGAAAACTCGACTGTAAATAATTTGAAAATATAACACCGAAAATGATAAGTTAAATTTATTTAGAAGTAAGTATATCAAATTAAATTTATTTTGGACTTTTTCAATTAGGAGATAAAAGCAGTTCATCATAAAATTATAACCTGACCGAGCAAGAGTAAAACAATTGAACGTTTACAAACGACTGTATTTAATTCATTTATGCTGTAGGTATTTTATTTTATGAATAACTTTATACAACATATAATACAACTGAAAAATCAGACTTAAATAAATATAATTTTATGTATGTATATGATTCTAAATAAAATAAAATAATTTTTGTATTTACTTCTTGCATCTAGCTGAAAGCATCTGGCCGAATTTACAATTTATTGTCTGCCTGACAAGAACCTGATCTTTTGTATCCAATTCCGGATAAATGAAAAGTGTTACTTGGATTTGGATTCAAATCCAAAATCTCAAACTCTCAACACATACTCCTACTCCACCAAAAACTAGATTTATTATTGATACATAAATGATGTTCAAATAATAAACGTGCTAACCCAAAATACAAAATATAGACACTGCAAGTTCCAAAGACATAATTAGGAAGGCATGTGTACCTTCTGCGTATAATATTGGCAAGTTGGCGTTGTTTGGCCCAAAATGGTTGTTAATGAAACATGATATTAACAGATAGTTTAGATGAACGTCGTTTGCACCAACTGTCGTGAACTGGAAGTGTTGACTGAGGATGTTTGGCTTTTCTTGTTTAAGTACTTTGATGCTTGGGGGAAGCTAAAATATTAGGATTTCAGATGTAACACTGTTTGCATCCTTTGCGTTCAGATGTAAGACATCCTTTAAGTTTTGCTATCGTGTTGTCTTTTACTTTAGAAAATATACACTCCATATTATTTTTGTATAAATTTTAGTCCAGTTTTAAGAGATTCCCTACACAGTTGCTAAAATAATAATTCTAACCCGTTCCTTAAAGATTGCAATATACTCAATATTCCTCTAATATAAGTGTTTATAGCTGATGCTTACTGACAGTAAACAGACCTAATTCTCGTATGCATTTTGAAAACTGCACACTTATCAACAAACTGACCGTCATTTCCCCTATACCATTCTAAATACTGAACCGTAAAATCCAAAATATTGATTTTGCATTAAAATTTTCCAACAGTTAGCTAAACTCAAAACAGAAGCAACGTCTATTAAGATGCTTGGTTATTCATCGCGCCAATTAGCAAATTCTACGAAGATTATCATAATTTACAAAAAGCCAAAGACAAATTTCAGTTAACGCGATTAAGGGGCCTTCGCCGAGTTTACTAGCTTTGAAATAAGTCCAGCAGGCATTAAGGCTGAATTGTGAGGGCTTGGCACCTAATTAGTAGCAGTGCTAGTTATTTACGAATATGCTGTCACGTTTAGTTGTTATGATTATGAGGCTGTTGGCAAGGAGAACGGTATAATAGGCATTCTGAAAGCGGGTGCCAAGTGCGAATGTGAATTTGATTACGTTTTTATAGACCATTGATAACAAAGATAAACTGCTTAATTTTAAATATAAAAGTATGGATTTGTATTCTTTTGTATAAAGAATTATTTATTTCAAGAAAAATACTTTTAATTTTTCTTTTTATTCTAGATATTGACATAAGTGTTGCTAATAAATAATTGGTTTGTAATCGGTAAAAAATATTCAAATACTCAGCTACGGTTAAAAATGTAATTAACAATGTATATGCATTAAGTTTAAACCTACAAAGAATAACTAGATCATCTCGAGCAATATAAGAAAACATTACGTTCTAGAAAACTGGAAGCGAAATCTAATTAAATTTTAATTTTAAAGCAAGAAACTACTAATAACTTTGTTTACATTTACCAGAATCTTGTAAACGACGCCAAAGGATTGCCTTTTTATTTCTTGTTTGGAAAATTAAATAAGTTGGTTATAATATTTACTCTTTTAATGCTTCGTAGTTTGTAGGTACTTGTTTGTTTTGTAAGAACTTTCTTGTGAGTGCAGGTCGCGTTCTTCCTTCCTAGTTTAATTATATTATAATAATGCATACTCACGTGTTTAATCTTCGAAGGGGTATGCAGAATCGCAACTGGTGCACTTACTGGCCTGTGTATTCCGTCCTATGATGTGATAGGGGGCGAGCCAATTGCCATATCGGGCGCAAATTCCAGACTCCAGGCTGATACTTTGTAAAAAAATCAAATGTCACTTTGCCGAACCATGGGATCGAAAATGAGACTTTAAAGTTTTAAATTTGAATCGTTAAAATTAAACAACTTATTTTATTTATTTAATTAAATAATTTAAATAATAATAAATAGGAGTTATTGATTTTCTTTTCTATTATTTAACTTTCATCTGTTTTATCTATTTTGACATAATGTTTATTTTTCCATTAGCTGTATTTTCAAAACGAGACTAGATATAAAAATGTTTATCACGCCAAAATAGGCGTTATTTTATGGATTATGTAAAAATGGCCAAAACACAACACTACCGAAATCGGAGCATCTAGTTCCCTCTACGTCGACGATATTATGAATTTCTCTATACCTGTGTGTTTGATTATAAAATATATTTGGTTCCATTTCTACATCTGGTAACAAAAATATAAATAACACGCCTGAGTTACCTGTGATTGGATTTGTGTTAAATATTCTTACGTATATGCTATCACGTCTATCTCATAGGGGTTGGCAGAAACTATAGATTACCATTTTGCCTCGTTCTGGTACACTTCTATAGCTTCTTCCTTTTATCATTTTCACGTAGCGATAGGTTTAAAATCGTTGGATATAAATTTGACGAAAGAGATAAGCTAGTTTCGTCTCTGTCTAACCCTTCGGGAATAAGGCCGTGAGTGTGCTAACTAATTCAATTAACATCCTTCAAAGGTTATTTTTTCGAAATTTCTATTACTAACTTAAGATATTCAGTTTCTAGAAGTTGTAATGTTCTTTTTACTAAATTTCTTTAATATAGACAGTTTGGTTATCGCCTAACGTAATATCGTTGCGGACTAAATTCGCTTTGAATTTTGGCTACTAGCTATGTTAATTTAGCATGTTATGATGAAGATTTACCTTCAGTAATTCAACAGTAGTTTCGCTCAGCATATTGAGCCGTTCATGCTACCGTGAAATTCTAACCCCCTTATTCATAGACGTTATTTATCTAAGCTTTATCTTTGCTGTGATAACAAGTTTGTTTCTCAGTGCTGACGGCATGGCTGCCTTCGCAGTGCGTAGACATAGGGCCGTTGTGATTGGCTAATATTGAGATACAACTTGAATCTAGTTGGCTGTCAGATAAACAAAGCTGAACAAACAGTAAGCTGTCACATAAACAAAGCTGAGAGACAAACTTGTTATCACATCAATGCCCCGTTCTTAGATAAATAACGTCTATGGATAAGGGGGTAAGAGTATAATATCAAGATTAAATTTAGCCTAAATTCTGTTATTAGATCATCTAAATGTAAACTAATAATTCCAATTAAAAATTAATTGATGTAGAATATAAAGTTTACCTCTATTAACCGGTGTTTATCGAATATTCGGGTTTTGCCGATACGTGGTCCGCAAACTGACAATCAACTAAAATTGCTACTAACGATTATGGTTTCCTAATGAATGGAATTAACTAACACATTCTCTAAAGTTGAAGCTGCGATAGTTTCATGTAATTTGGAACTAAAATTGATTGATGATATAACTTGCTTGCCGCAAACGACTTGTATGGAATTTGACTTAAGTTCAATTGTAGCTGACAATAATTTGAATGCTTGTGAATCCTTTGTTGTTATAGCATATAATAATTCATGTCAGATTCAGTTTACTTTAATGTTAGTACGCAAATGATTATTACGTATAGTAATTAGTGGGTAACTACGATATAATCTAAATATAACAAATGTAGTTTTCCTAACTTGGGCTTACATTATAGCTATAACCTATATCCTATTAATATTATAAATACGAAAGTTTGTGAGGATGTATGTTTCTGTGTTTGTTCCTCTTTCACCAAAAAACTAATGAACGGATTAGGATGAAACTTTACAGTAATATTGGTTATACATCAGAATAACACATAGACAACAATTTATAATGATTTTGTGTAATTTGATCATAACATAATGATACACATCAAGTATGTCGGAAATAAAAATTATCCCGGAAAACTCCTTGACGCGGGTGAAGCCGCGAGCAAAAGCTAGTATTTTAATAATTGTAATCGTAGTATTAAGTCTGTTGGAAATCCTAATAAATAAATAAATATAATGCCAGATAAACTGTGGTGTAATGTAGCATTGATAGACAACCGTCTTTATGCTGATATAATATCAGCCCTGTTTTATATACTTTCCCACTGTTGGGCACGGGCCTCCTCTGAGAGGGATTAGGCCTTAGTCCACCACGCTGGCCCAGTGCGGATTGGTAGACTTCACACACCCTCGAAAATTCCTGTAAAGAATTTCTCAGCTATGCAGGTTTCCTCACGATGTTTTTCTTTACCGAATAATTCACAAAGAATATGTATACATATTTTTTTAGAAAAGTCAGAGGTGTGTGCCCTTGGGATTTGGACCTGCGGACATTCGTCTCGGCAGTCCGTTCCACAACCAACTAGGCTATGCCGATATGTCTTATAATTATTAAACACAATGTTATTTGTACACCAAATGTCTCTGGAACCTGACTCACCCAATGACCTACTTAATTATTTCATTAAGCATAAACTAAACAGACAGCGATAGACTCATTGCTCGGATACATCACACCTATTTTTTTTATTAATATATGCGTTAACGATTCTTTTAATAAGTGCACGTCAAAGTGACCCTACTATACTTGGTGGTAAGTAGAAAGGAATCCAATAGAATTTCGACAGACTAGAGACGATTAGCCCTCGACAGTCGACACAATTATACCTGTTGGAACTGGATATACACAGGCTGATCCCGGAACGTGACACCTACGTGGGCCACTATGGCGGGTTTTAACACTTCGTGTACGCTGGTCGCTATCTGGGCGGATATAAAATACATCCTACCAGCAAGAAAGTGTAGAAAATCTTGGTTATAACTACTATATATATGTTGTTAAATGTTTTGGTAAAACTAGAAATTCGTCGGAATTTTCTCAAAAAAGAAAATGCGAGTATTTACCAAATTAGGTGAACCTAATTTCATGCTAGCTAGAATTACGAGGGACACAGGAAATTTGAAGTTATTTGATGAATGCTCGCCGGGCTGCGAAAACGCTACCCTATTTGAAGGAGACACTTAAGTTCCAAGTAAATGGCAACTCAAGATTAAGGAAGACTCCTTGTACATTGAGTGGGGCGTCGAGATCAAATTACATTAGGCAACATCCTTTTAAAATTACGGTTGATCGATTTTAATAATTTAAAAATATTTAAACATTTGCTTATGATTTTAACGTGAAGAAAATAATATATTTTTTAGAATCTAGGCCATATTTATAATTGGAAATCATTAGTGTAATGATAATGCATTTGATATGCTGAGAGTCTAGGTTCGATTCTCAGGCAAGACAAGAATACTATGTATTAGAAGTCACCATATGTCCAAACTTCCTCCAGACACCGATGACGTCAAAATGGTTCCTGAAGCATAATTTGAAAAGAAGTATATTTCGACCTCTTTGAGTGAGACAAGTGCTGGCAAAGGAATAATATACTTAATTTGTTTTACAAAGATTTACAGCATGTTCTGGAAATATTTTAAGACTCAACGTTAATTACAAAATACTGTTTTGTGAAATAAAATAATATAAATTTTGTGAAAATATAATAACATTTCCAACACCTGTGTAGCAATTTATTAAAAATATATTTAGTTCTAAAATACAAGTACTTAATGCTTATTATAGTTCAAATTGAAGCAATAAATAAACAAATAAATTAAATCTTATTTCTCAGAAATTTCATTCCTTTAGCATAACTAAATAAAGATTGCTGATTTCAGTCAGGATTATGTCGAATGAAAAATAAATATAATTTGATATTAATAATATAAAAAATGTGTATTTTTTTATTATAATTACAAATCGGGGCTTTGCCCCACACACACACCCTCAAAAGTTCTATAAAGAACTCAGATATTTCGGTTTCATCACTGGGTTTTCCTTCACTTTTAAAGCAAGCGAAAACTCACAAAGAATACACACATCATTTTAAAAAGGCAGTGACGCGTGTCCTGGGTTTTGAATCTCCAGACATTCGTCTCGGCAGTCCGTTCCACACCCAACTAGGCTATGGCTAAATCCTAGAACTTTAAATTTTAAAAAATCGGATTTTATCTCGGTTTTCATATTTTCATTTTCTCTCGAACTTTCGAAAAGTTTTAGCCTTCGTTATCACGAGGCGGACTCGCATTCGCGGAAACAAAAAATCATTATCCAATTACTTAACTGGCATTCGCGGAAACACAAAAACCTTAATCAAATTATTTAAAGCAGTCCATCCATAAAACACCAAACATCAACGATAAACGTCAATGTAAGATGCGTAATCAGGCCTAATAGGCATCAAGATGAAATAAGGCCGAAACTAGATATTCGGCCTGATATAACACGATATTGCAGAGGAAACAGAAACGAGGGCAAAATCCTCTTTGGACCAAAAGCTTTTCGGGAAAATTTTACGAAACTAGAATTTCATAAATATTTAGTATGTTATTAAGATATGATCTAAATTGTAATCATTATTGTTTTTAGTGATAATAAATAAAGAATAAGTTATCATAAAAATATACCCTTAATATCTAGAAATATTTTTGTTCCAAGTCTCATTATATAAAAGACCAATGACTCCACAGAAACTTTTGCTGGTGATAGGATATATTTTATATCCGCGCGGATAGCGACCACCGTACACAAGTGGTTAAAACCCGCCATAGTGGCCCATGTTAGTGTGTCGTGTTCCGGGATCAGCCTGGGTATATCCGGTTCCAGCAGGCCAGCATAATTGTTTCGTCAGCCGAGGGGTAATCATCTTATCAGTCGACATTCTATTGGACTCCACTCCACTTACCATCAAGTGCAGCGGGGTAACTCCCATGACCATGTAAAAAAAAAACCAACGCCTATATTTTAAAACCTTATCTTTCAGATTAACAAGCTATTCAAAATCCCCTTTAACCCCCACATTAATACCTAGTTTCTTTGCAGGTTTCGTCCGCCATCATTCGAAGGTGACATGGCTTCTGAAGACACTATCATCGATGCTGACACTGGTTCCACAGTCATATTTGATTGTAAAGTAACAGCTCTCAGAGATAAAACGGTTTGTAAAATTTCTTTATTACGCATAGTTAGATGCTACAAAAAATGCTTGGAAAAGTTCTGGACTGGCGACCACGAACCGGAAGACGCAGCGTAGGCCTCCTACAAGATCGACAACCTGGTGAGGGTCGCCGGAATCCGATAGCCGTAGCCGGTGTAACTATTGGACATAATAAAACTTAACATCTCATGTCTCAGGATGGCGAGTACTGTGGAATACCAAACAATACTTTGTAATTCAAGGTATTGGATGGTGTTTCTACTGTTTAGGGGCGGTTGTATCGCTACCATTAGGCTAACGCAAGCTCGTATCGTCATGCGAATAAATAAAAAAAAATCACAACGAATCGATATTCCTACTAAAAGGCGAATATAGTACCAATAAAACGTTCGTTCTCTTCCCTAACAAAAGCAAAAATGCAACTCGAATAAAGAGCTGAATTAAAACCCAGTATAAAGAAGCTGCAATTCGAATAAGTTACTATTGGCGCGCGGACTCCGCTCCACCTGCCTCCCATATCGATTAAGTAGAGTACGATTCCGAACACGTGGTTGCGATAAAAATCTAGTTGCAGGCTCAAACATTTTGTTTTTGTATATTAACGGACCGCTTTAGACAGGTCCGTCTGGAAATTTTTAGAGGATGTCTATGTTCAGCGGTAGACTTTATGAGGCTGATGACGATGAAAATGATATTTTAATAAGCATCATTTTAAAATTACTGAGGCTTATTTTACTTATAACGAAAGAAGTTTGTGAAGCTAAGTAATCGTAAGAAGAACATATTTTTCAAACGAAGATAAAGCTCTTTTTTGACTAAAATATATATGCTTGACCGCGTGTTAGGTTAGGGCTGAAAAATCCCTACTCTAAAATTATTACACTCACTGTCACTGTGACTAAAATTATTTCATTAAGAATATAAGTCATAAATTATTATTAGTTAAACATCAACTGTAAAGGCGTTTTTTAAAGCTGTTTAATGTAAAATTAAAAATTAAAAGTACAAATAAAATCGGAGAAATATGGTTCGATATTTCGATTTGCAATAAGCAATAGTCGTTTTCATAATATTGAACACATTAGGATAATATGCTCTGCGATTCTGCAATCATTGGAAACGTACCTTAACACAGCCGTTTGTTGCAGGTCTCCTGGCTAAGAGTGTACGACAATGAGAACTTGGAACTGCTTACTTTAGATCTAGACACGCACACAGCTGATGCGAGGTAAGGTCTTTGCACTGAATGTCTAATAATATAGGTGTTCTATTGCAACGTTTTTAGAATACTAATATGGATGAACCGTCTTTATTTTATGTTTGAAAATTTAAATACATCGCGGTGTTTGAAAGATTTCATGGGCAACGTCAATACATGAATTATAATTTGATGTCACCAAAAAATTTATGTGTTCAGTAAATATCAGGACTAAGAAATCTTTCTACAATCATAAATGGTAGAAAATAACATAAAATGTATAGAAATGGCATATTCTAACGATAATTCAATAGCTCTATTATGTCATTCTCATACAAAACGGTAGCCTTAATGAATGTAGAAAAGCAACTTGGCCACAGCCCCAAGCGGCGTAGGTACGTTTCTCAGTTATGCCTCGAAATAATCTTCCTGTTAGTGTAATGACAGCGTGGATAAACTTATAGACTGTAGAGTTTGGATTTTATTCCTAGGTGGGGCAACTTCTGTAAAAGGTTTTTTTAAAAAAAACATTTTTTCTCTTGTGTTCACCGGTTATACAACACAGATCGGACCACCAACAGCTAGAAATTTAAAAAGTTATATAATGGTAAAATGTAGGTAGATATTGTAACTTTGACTTTGCGGATGACCAACATCTCAGTGGCTCCCGTGACCGCGAAGGTTGCAGTCTTCGAAACTTCGGGAGAAAATTAAAATACAAAAACCGTGATAAAATCCGAAAAATAGTTTAATTTTAATGTCTAATATCCGCGTAATGTAAGAAATCATTATGCAAACACTAGTTTGATAAATATAAATTTGAGTGTTTTAGAGTAGATTAGTATGGCCACAATGTACCTGCTTAGTTACACACATAAAGGATATAGCGACCACCATACACAAGGTGTTAAATCTCGTCATAGAACCTATGTAAGTCTGTCGCGTTCCGGGATCAGTCTATATATCCGGCAGTGGCGAAGCGTCCATACAAGCCGATTCCTACCGGGTTACCTTTTGTAAATTAATTAAAAATAATAAAAGAAAAACACAACCATATAACTAGAATAAAAATAGTATATTCAAACAAGTCATCTTATATTTATTAAATTAAATCAATACTTCAATGATATTTGTCGTTCATATCAATTCGTTAAATCGTAACTCGCGCGCAGTGCTCGCGCCTTATAGTGTTCGAAGTGAACCCGGCCGCTTCCCTCGCTATATTTTTGTTTCTTTCACACGCAGCGCGGTGTCTTTGTCTAATCTTTTGGAAGTGACGTAAAAATACATGTGTGCGTGCGTGTTTGTGTACTTCAGGGTAACCCGAGAATTTGCGGCTTCATGTTGAGCTATTGGCGCGAAATATTTTTAATAATTTAGAATGTATAATTAGTGTTTGTGCGTTATTAATTCTTGTTGGACTCTTTTAGGTACCTATGTTCAAAATATATGATTATTTTGTAAATTTAGAGACTTTTAATATTAGAAGGAAATTACTTAGGATTAAGATATACCTAGTCTTGCCATAAATATTGTAATAAAGAAAAAAGAAAATTGTTAACTGCAAATAACATTTATTACTTTTACAGTGTGTCAGTTTAATACATAAATATAAAACAATTAAAAATATAAAAAGCTTATTCGAAGTGGTCTCCATTGGCTGCAATACAGTCCTTTAAACGATGAGGCCAGTTATCAATAGAAGCACGCACTCTTTCCATGGGAAAATTCTTCACTGCCAATCGTATAGATTGTTTTAGGGACTCCAAATTATCATGGCGTTTAGAGCAAGCTGTACTCTCTAAAACTGACCACAAATCATAATCCAGCGGATTAAGATCGGGACTAGACGACGGCCAGTCTTCAGCTCTGATGAAGTCCGAAACGTTCGATTCCAACCAAGACTGCGTGGACCGAGCTTTATGACCCGGCGCCGAGTCTTGCTGGAAGGACCATACTTGGTTATTGAACATGGTGATGTTAAGGGGCTTAACTACCTTCTCAAGAATGGTATCTTGATACACTTGTGCCGATGTTTTGATACCTTTTTCACAAAAATATGGCTCAGTCACTCCTTCATAGCTAACACCCCACCAAACCATCACTGAAGTCGGATAATGTCCACGTTGCACTCTGTCGACTAATTGGGAAGCTTCCTTAGAGCTTTGAGCATAAATACGGTCATTTTGTTTGTTAAAATGTTGCTCAATTGTAAAAATTTTCTCATCCGTAAACAAAATTTTTCTGTGACCTCCCTTTGCGTACCGCTTCAGTAGTTGTTTCGATTTTACCACCCTATTCTTCTTTAAATTATCAGTTAAGAAATGGCCAGTGCGTCTCTTATAGGCTGCAAGTCCTAAGTCATCTTTTAAAATACGCGACATGGTTCTAGGTGCTATCTTCATTTCCCGAGATAAAATCTTTTGCTTTCGGACAGGATTTCTTCGAATTCTTTCCCTTACTGCTTTGACCACCTTTTTCGTACGAACACTACGTGGACGGCCAGATCTTTTCTGTCACAAACAGAGGAGGTCTCATTGTACCTATTAATAGCCCGGTACACAAACATTTTACTAATACCAAGTGTATGGAGAGTTTTAAAAATTGCATTTGGCTCCATACCTACTTTGTGTAATGCTATCACAGCGATTCGGTTCTCTTTATCACCCCACACCATTTTAATATCGCAAAATATTTTACAATGTATTGGCGCCAAAATGAGAAAACACAATGAACAATCGTATAAAAATGACAGATTCGAAATTCAAATGTAATATTTTTTTATAATTAAGTGTAACAGTATTTATGGCCAGACTAAGTATTTACTGAATTTAATTTATTGTGAACAGCGTATTATATTATGTTAACTGTAGAAAAAAATATTTCGTCGGGTTCCCTTTTGAAAATTTTCACCCTTCGCCACTGATATCCGGTCCCAACTGGCCGGCATAATTGTGTCGACTGTCGAGGGGTAATCATCTCTCGTCAGTCGACATTCTATTGGACCCCACTTCACTTACCATCAGGTGAAGTAGGGTCACGTTATCGTCCCTGTTTAAAAAACGTAGATGAAAACAACATAAATAGTTAAAAACCGAATGTAGTCATCGCGTATTGTTATTCAGAACACGCTAGTCAATGTTCAGTAGTTTTATTTCAAAAGGGACTTAACGACTGATGCTATCCGAACTGATCGTGGTTAGGATTTTGATGTTAAAAGTTTTACTAGATAATGGAATAATAGTACTTTAATGGGCTTTGTTTTGGTAGACAGGGTAATTTTATAGCGTATGCTACACCACTACAGGAACCTGTGGGTCACCATAAATTAAGTAGTCACTACGTACATTTAGTACTCATAATATCTGAAGAATGATGGAAGCGTTGCTAATCTTAAATAAAAGGTAGGAATTAAAGAAGAGCGGATGCTGTTTGAGCATCTAGAAATCATATTATACGAAATCCAACAGCAAACAGCTTGATATCAATTTTTGGCAGACTGTGATACCATCTAACTAGCGCCTCCCCCAAAGCTATGGACTCTTAAATCTATAGACACTAAAGCATGTATAACTGGCTTTAAACAGGCCTGCATGATTATATCGACTGGCAAGGGATACTCATCTCTCACCAGTCCACATGCTATCTGGGTCCTATTTCGCTTAGCAGATCCAGTGGGATCATATTGCCATGACAGTATCAAAAAAGTCAACAAATGTACTATTAATGATAATTTATATAAGGGTTTTCAACGATTTCTTTTTTACAGGTACAGAGTGGACTTAGCTGGTGAGAATTGGAAGTTGGCTTTATCTGACGCGAAAGTAGCTGATTCAGGAATCTACTGTTGTCACGTGTCAACGCATCCGCCTATGTTAAGGCGATTCAAACTAACTGTCCATCGTGAGTACTTATTTCGAATCTTTTTTTATTGCTTTGAATGACGAATCGAGCTTGCCGTTCACCTGATAGCGATACGACCGCCCATAAACAGTTGAAACGCCATCCAACAATAGAATTATATATATTTTTTTTGGTATTCTACTGCACTTGCCATCTTGAGACATGAGATGTTAAATATTATTATGTCCAGTAATTACACTGGCTTCCATGTTCTTCCAACTGAAACAAAATAGTGACTAAAGACTGCTGCTTGGCGGCAGGAGTACACATTTTCTATTATCAAATCTATCATTCATCTCTAATTAGAAACTAAAAAGCTTGAATTATTCAGTCTGATATGTTATGATGGTTTATATTTATTCTTTAAATTTGATAATTTTTCTACTGAAAGAAGTTTAGGAGAATGTATTTCAGTAACTATGACTATCTTCAATATGTAATCTATACTATTATATAAAGCTGAAGAGTTTGTTTGTTTGTTTGTTTGTTTGTTTGTTTGTTTGTTTGTTTGTTTGTTTGTTTGTTTGAACGCGCTAATCTCAGGAACTACCGGTCCAAACTGAAAAATTCTTTTTGCGTTGGATAGCCCTTTGTTCGTGGAGTGCTATAGGCTATATATCATCACGCTATACCCAATAGGAGCGGGGCAGTAATGGCTAATCTCAGGAACTACCGGTCCAAACGGAAAAATTCTTTTTGCGTTGGATAGCCCTTTGTTCGTGGAGTGCTATAGGCTATATATCATCACGCTATACCCAATAGGAGCGGGGCAGTAATGGCTAATCTCAGGAACTACCGGTCCAAACTAAAAAAATCTTTTTGCGTTGGATAGCCCTTTATTCGTGGAGTGCTATAGGCTATATATCATCATGCTATGACCAATAGGAGCGGAGCAGTAATGAAACATGTTGCAAAAACGGGGAAAATTATGAGTTTTGAGAGCTTCCGTTGCCTGCGCTGCGTAAACAGTTAAAGTTATGCAACAATGATGTATGACGGGATTGTTTCACTTAAAAGTTCTAAATAATATAACAAAGTCCCCGCTGCATCTGTGTGCCTTAACGTGTTAAACTCAAAAACTACCTAACGTATTAAGATGAAATTTGGTATGGAGACAGTTTGAGACCCTGGGAAGAACATAGGCTCCCGGAAAACTACTATTTTTATAACGGAAAACTTTAGCCTGAAAAACTTTATAACGCGGGCGGAGCCGCGAGCAAAAGCTAGTGTTTTATATACCAAGCTTCAGAATTGCCTTTTAATAAAATTCTTCCAAATACAAATTCAAAAAACATAATACCAAACAAACGAAATTTGAAAAATATATCATAGACATCGAAACTTCTACCCAAGTATAATTTAAGAAGGAACTTAAATAAGACTTATTTTTTCAAGACCAAATAAAACAATGACGTACCTTATTACTATCCGTTTGAAAGCGTAAAGACTTTTAATAAAACCTTTTTACAAACCGCAATTTCTTTCGCAGCACCCGCAATAAGGATGAGCAAAGAAGCTTTCCTTGAAACGGGGGAGACGTTATCTCTAAAGTGCGCTGTGCTGAACTTGTACCCAGGTGATACTGTGCCAGAAATGCATTGGTACAGGGGAAATACGACAGTCTCTCTCGATGAAGTTCGTGGTGGAGTGCTCATTGAGACCGATCATTTGAGTCTGACTAGCCATTTGCAGGTAAGTGTTTGATGGATTGAAAGAGGGTTTTAGTTTAGTTTTAGGGTTGCCACCTCTTTTTGGAAAATGAGCATTGACAAATTAAAGGTTAAAAACATTAGGGTTGTCACCTTCTTTCGGGCAAAGACATTGGCAAATTAAATGTTAAAAAACTACACGGTTTCAAAAAAAGTACAAATTAATTCTACTTTATTATTTTACTTATAAGCATATTTTTATTACCTTTGACAAATAAAATTATCAGATTCCAAGTTTGTTTTTCTCTCATTTAGTATTCTTCATCATAATATTTAAACTTTTCACCAATTCTGACGTAGATTGAATGTGACGTAATTTGATAAAAATAAAATGAATATTATACAATTTTAAAAACATCATCTATTTTGTTTAATACTTGCTACCATTACTTACTGCCGTTTTACGCAAAAATTCTTAGTAACTATCGCAGAGGAATTAAATCATGCTTAATAAAGTATTTTCGCTTACTGTATTGTTCTCATACAATTACCCGAAATAACGTAATAGAATTAGGGGTCCACCCGTACTTTAAAATAATACTTTTTTATAAAGTTCGGGTGGCAACCCTAATGTGGTTGTTCGGCAACGGTTTTTATATGTGTGTTTATATTATGAAGTAGTAATTTTTGTATATGGTATGAAATGAACTTCAGTTCTTAAGTTAAAGCAGAGTTCACTCCTACTTATAATTATCATAATTATATCTTCTTTCGAATTGCTGGGTAATAGCGGGTAACCCGTATCGTGACTCTTTGGTTCATGATACGACACGTACTTTATTATAAATTTACCCTTTTATGCATAGACGTTATTTATCTAAGGACGGAGCATTGCTGTGATAACAAGTTTGTTTCTCAGTGCTGACGGCATGGCAGCCTTTGCAGTGCGTAGACATAGGGCCGTTGTGATTGGCTAATATTGTCATACAACTTGAATCTATTTGGCTGTCAGATAAACAAAGCTGAGAAATAGACTTGACAGCGATGCTCCGTCGCTAGATAAATAACGTCTATGAATCAGGGGGTTAGTGTTTATTTTAATTTACTTGCTACAACAAGTTAGAATTTAATAAATAAATACTTTTACAATAAAAAAAAAAAATCGATCACTATACAATATTATTATTTATTTAGAGTATATCATTGGCGGCTGTACTATTATTAACTGTGAAATATAAATAATTACATAACTCTATAATGAAAAGCTTCTGCAAACAATAGCTGTATAGCTAACAAAATAAATACAATATTCCCCTATCAAAATGAATGAATAAAAATTTTGATGTGATCAAACGACTTTTGATCTTTTTGTGGCCCTACAAAGGCAACAAACACGCCAAAAATTTACCTAAACATTTTTCAACGTACCGCTAACTCAGTTACGAAAAAAATAGCAACAATTTTACATCCACGCGGCGAATTTACTTTAAAATATTATAACGGGTATGTAGGCCAATGTTGGTGAAATAGGCCATTTGGCTCGGCCGTATTATCTCTGTAAATGTTTATTGTAAGATAACAGTACGCTATGATGGCAATGAATTAAGTAGGGGCCCAGGGTTGTGCTTAATATTACCACGACTAACTATATTAATAATGTCTTTTTATATAAACGCGTATAGACTATAGGCCAATTATAAATAAATAATATCAGCCCTGTATTATATACTGTCCCACTGTTGGTCACGGGTCTCCTCTACAACTGAGAGGAAATAGGCCTTAGTCCGCCACGCTGGCCTAGTGGTTGGTAGACTTCACACACCCTCAAAAATTCCTAATAGAGAATTTCTCAGGTGTGCAGGTTTCCTCACGATGTTTTCCTTCACCTTTAAAAGCAAGCGATAATTCTCAAAGAACACACACATATTTTTAGAAAATTCAGAGGTGTGTGCCCTTGGGATTAAAACCTGCGGACATTCGTCTCGGCAGTCCGTTCCACAACCAACTAAGCTATCGCCGCTTACAGGCCAATAATACTAAACATTTTTTATTGTTAGTTGAATGTCGAGACGAGCTTGCCGTTAGTCTGATGGTAAGCGATACGACCACCCATAAACAGAAGAAACACCATCCAACACCTTGAATTACAAAGCAATGTTTGATATTCTACTCGCTCGCCATCCTGAGACATGAGATGTTAAATCTCATTATGTCCAGTGGTTACACTGGCTACAATGTCCTTTAAACCGGAACACAACAGTGACTACACTGCTGCTTGGTGGCCGAAATTACACTGCAGCCGATGCTATATGAGAATCTGCATTTTCGAGAGCAACTAGAATCAAGGCGACTGCTTACTGGTTATTACTAACTAACCCTTGAAAGAACGCGTCCAAACGATCGCTTTTCAATCAGACGCAAAATAAATTGGATCTGATCAGCGATTCTATTAACTTTAATTTATTTCTTCCGATAAGTACTTCATTTTTATTCTTCATGTTGGGTCTAGGAATGTCAACATTATCGCGTAAAAATACTGCGATATATTATACAGACACTACATCACGCTTTTACCCCGGTATGCAGAGGCGCAACCAGGGCACCCACTTTTCGCCATGTATGTTCCGGCCCAGCATGTGTTAGGAGGCTAGCCTATCGCCATATCCGATACAAATTCTAGACTCCGGGCTGATACTGAGCAGAAAATCCCAAATATCACTTTGCCCGACCCGGGATTCGAACCCAAGATCGGAGAGCGCTGTCGTACTGTGCATGGAATACAACGACGCCACCGAGGCAATATATTATAATCAATTCAAATTCCAAATATTGCTTCAACTATCGCGTTATTTTGCAGCCGCATCAAAAGCCACAAAACGATAGCATGGCCCCAGCATAATGCATTAAACTTAATACCCGCTACGTAACCAACCCATTCCTTAACTCCTCCAACAGTAAGTTTTTCAAGTTAATGAGTCAATTTGACAAGACGTTTGCCAACAGGTGGCACGTCTCCGAGTGGAAGACGCCGGGAATTACACCTGCGCTCTGGAAGCCCCGCTGCGGATGCGAACAGTCGCTCGCGTTCATGTCTTACAAGGTACGTTTAAGTATTTATGCTTGACTAGATGAGAATTTGAACTTTACTGTCTTTTTTATACGACTTCACAGCACCTAATGGTAAGTGGAGTGAGGTCTAAAAGAATGTCGACTGATGAGAGATGATTATTCCTCGGCAGTAGACACATTTATGCTGGCCTGATGGAACCGGATATGTACAGGCTGATTACGAAACGCGACACTTACGTGGGCCACTATGGCGGGTTTTTAACACCTTGTGTGCGGTGGACGCTGTCCGGGTGGATATAAAACATACTACCACAAGCAAATCGGTTGTTTTTATATAATTGTGTTTAATTCTGTTTTGCTATTGATTTTATGAAGCTACTATTTTTGGGGTTTAGGCAGTAACTTAGCTTGTGACAAATATTAAAAAAGCAACATCTTGGAGTTTGATCATATGGCGAACCAAATTTCGTCAAAATACATTAAGTCTGGCGATAATAGAGTAACAGATAAATATAACGTATTTATAGGTAATGTTAGCATGGAATAGAGCGTGAAAATAACAAAAATCGCACTTGACGTAAAAGATAAAATCTTTTATAAAGGTTCACGCAATTTTTGTCAATTTAGCATCCAACTTATCAATTACCCGAGCTTAGTGGACCCGCCTTTCACAATAAGTGTTATCCGGGAAAAAGCTTATAACAGCAGAAATAATATTTTTCTCCCTTAAACTTGCTGACTATTAAACTTGCCTGACTGAAGCTTTAATGGTGAACAAATAATGTCTTGATTTATATTTTAGAAGTCTTTATGAAGACGTACAAACAGACAGTAGGCGTGGCTTGCCATCAAGTGAGCGACCAACTTAAGGTATTTTGTGGTAAAGGGCACGACTCTCCATTAACTGTAATATCAGCTCAACTTTGAGTTATTAAGTGCTGCATGGCATACAATGTATTAACATTGCACTGCAGTTGACACCCAAAGACATTAGATGCTGTCTCAAACACCCGGCAGTTAAACTAGATACCTCCTGAGGCATTGCCTGTGTGCTCGGTCTTCACACCGAATATACCTTAAGCACGAGGGGACATTTGCCGCGACCCTAGGCACACAGTTCCGTGTGTATACATAGTGGTAGTAACTACACATTGAGACCTGTGAGGGCTCGCAAACATTTCCAGGCCTTCTTCCCTCTTCCCATGCTAACTAGGTTCCTTTTCTTTACCCTATTTCCCTTCCCCAAATATCTCCTTGTAACTCTCCTCCAATCCCCTGCAGTTGCTAAGCCGGGGACATTCTGGTATCCCATTTGCAGGTCCCTCCCCCGTGTTAACTAGATATAATGTCATTCAAGCCAGTGCCGTTAACAAAATGATAACTCGTCTACAACTTATCATCAAGTCTATAAATTGTGTAAATATCCACGTATTTACACAACGTAGGCTCCGCTTGCTTAGCACTTTAACGGCTGACACTTGGCTTCCAGACATTACTCATGTTAGTCGATCAATATTCTTTCCAACGTCAGATTTTTCTCGTTAAATTATTCTGGTAATATTTATATTACCAGAATAATTGGTGTATTAAATAATTAATAATTGCCTCGGTGGCGTAGTTGTATTGCACGTCCGGTACAATAGCGCTCTGAGGTCCTGGGTTCGAATCCCGGGTCGGGCAAAAGTGATATTTGGGTTTTTCTGCTCAGTATCAGCCCGGAGTCTGGAATTTGTGCCCGATATGGCGATAGGCTCGCCCCTATCACATCATGGGACGGAACATACTTGGCGAAAAGTGGGTGCCCTAGTTGCGTTCTCTGCATACCCCCTTCGGGGGATAAAATGCGTGATGTTATGTATGTATGTATGTATGTAATATTTATATTTATTTTGAACTTGGCTTTGCTCGCGTAGAAATCAGTATGTCAAAAATATTTTCCCGCGTAAATCCCGAACCACGAGATTTTTTATAACCACGCGACCTCTTCAACAATAATCCTTATATTTAAGTAAATTTAAATAAAACCGTAATGTACTATTAACATAAATCTTCCTCAAGAATGGCAATATCTTTTTAGTAAAAAACTTTTCAGAAAATCAATCACGTGCAGAAAAACAGTTTTTGGGGACTTCTTCTTATAATATCTATAGATACTGGTCTGTATTCTCAAGTACATGATAAATCTGGTTTAAAGACATTTATTGTACTAGAAGAAATAAAAGAGCAGTAAATAGGAAAGGATGCCCTAATTAACAATCATCTTCTATGAACACTCAAAGTGCCGGAGGAATAGTGCCTTCTAATTTCACGAGGATTTGGTAATAGAGAAAGATTTATTACACCTCCGGAAACCTTACAGTAGCATAGATGCTATTTAATGCTATATATTTTTTTTTATAAATTCGTACGATAGTGCTATAATTCAATGAAACGATAACTATGGCAGAAACATGTTGGGTGCAGGACAATTTTGACATATCTATCTGGAAATCTTTAGAGAAGGCCTATGTTGAGCAGGGGACTTCGTGTGGCTGATGATAAAGATAATAATTTTGATCTAATATGCACTACTATTAAACTGTTAGAATAGACCTTCTACTATGGAAAATACCAGCTACAAGTGGCTCTAATTCCATTAACTTTATTACCATTTTGATCATCATAATGGACTAAAATGGTACTTATTTTTATACATCAAGAGACCCATCTGTTCGTTGCTTATATTCTATTATAAAATGTACCATCGCGGTTACCTCGTTGGTAAAAAGAAAGAAAATTCCGATCGAGATAACTTAGTACCTTACTCTTGTAAAGTGGGGCAAAGCTTGAATAAGATCCACAAAGCACCCTTTCTTCTTGTTACTTAGAATTGTTATCCCCGTATTACGGAACTTACTGTTTGATGAGGCGTCATAAATAATTCCTTGTGATCATAAACATTTTGCTATTTTTATAGCTGAAGGCAGTCGCGTTTAAAAGGTTGATAAAATATTCAAACGTACTAAAACCTATTTTATGTTTTAAAGGAAACAATTTTTTTGAATTTATTATTAGATCTCGTCGGTTATTTATTTAAAGTTTCTACGCAAGCCCCAACCAAATTATTTGTATCAGAATACTTCATTTTGGCCTCCTTTTTTTGACGCTGTCTAAAGATTTTTTTTAATAATTCACCCTTTTGTCTAACATCGACTTTCATCATATTATCACGTGTCGTTTGTCACTTTGTCGTGTTCATTACTAACAATTTAATAATTCAATTACTCGTTCACTTCAAAAATAAGGATTACAAATGTCAACCAATCAATTCATTGAAATTTGAAACTACTCACAACTTACATAAAGCCCATTCGTTCTTACATTCCATTAATATATTCACGTGATCAATTATGCGGCATCACATCCATATCCATTGTCTTATTTGAATATCCATCAGCTTAATACATTCACTCATTCATTTGTTCAGAATATTAAAACTTGATGAAGTGTATATTGACGCATATTTGGTTCTTAATAATATGTTTTAAATATGTAGCTTGGGTTCTGGAGTAATTTTATATTGATTTTAGATTATGCGTTTGAAAAAAGAGTTTCAGTAAACCAATATAACATTTAATATAGGTTCTTAATATGATATCAATATAGTTCTTTTTTATTTAGCGATAATGTATATTAATCGCTTAATTAATTAACTATCTATCGAAAGTAGTATACTACCAGATACTAGTCGTGTGTTCGATAGATTTAAGGATGAATTTCCAATCGCCATCTCAGAAAGACCCCATTTAGGGGTAGAAATTCCAAAAATATTTTTTGTGTTCACCTACCTACGTTATCCGAAGACCATTTTATTATTGTGTTTATAACCTTAAGCTTTAGACCTTAAGCTAAGAATATTAAGTAGAAGATAAATAGCACAAATAATATGGGTTTCGTTTTTGTCATTGCTTTACTTTTGGACCTGGAATTAGATGAAATTAATTTCCTCTAATCATTTTTATTTCTTCTCTTCTAACTTATTGCATTCTTTCACAGGGTCAAGCCTTGCTGAACTTCAGAGTGGAGTGAAGACCACTACAAGCTACTTCAATTTGTTGCTGACTTCACTGATCCTAGCGTTTGGAACTTTGTACGGTGATATAAGGTGACCAATTTAGATTGCACAAAGTGTGTTATGATGATAGCTGGTCTGAAGATTTTGGAAAAATCAATTAAAGACTTATTTGTAGAAAGTTAAGAGTTATTTTTTAAGGATATCGTGGTCTTAATTATTTGAACTATTTATTTCTCTATACAAACGAAAGATCAATCGTGATCCTAACAAATATAGTTACATAAAAATAATCATTCTAATTTCCTGTAACATATACTTTTTTTAATATTTAAATTATTTATTTTATGTATGATCTAAAATAACATGATTATTTTTATTTACCAAAGACATTCAACATTATACTTGTCGTTCACTATTATTCAATTTTAAATTGACATCCGTGAGGTCGTTCTAAATCTGAGCATCATATTTTTATTAGTACCTTCCATTAATCGTTAGTAATAAATTCTATTAATAGCGAGGGATTACAGGCCTTCTACCTTCATATGCTGTGACTTAAGATATCCTTTGAGACGTTATTTATATCTTTTTATTAAACAGCGACAACCTTGAAATGCTGATTTTAATTTGAAAACATGTCATTTGATATCACTCTTAAGAGCTAAACTGAGTTGTATACCACACCCTTAGAATTAAAGTGACCTAACTCAAACTGTATCTATATATTTGTCGTTTTTCTTAAAAAACTACCTTCCAAAGCAAACTCTATAACCCTATGACGAGAAGAAGACAAAATTAAAGAATAGAAATTCCACTGCCTTTTGTACTGTTATCAAATCTTTTTTATTTGTTTCTTACAAATCTTCTTTTTTGAATTAGGTCATTATAGTTTCAAAGGTGCGGTATATTAATATGACCCTAAGTTTCATTCATCATTCAATGTAGGTATATTTTATAACTCCTATTTTTGTTGTATCAAGGTCATTCGAAAAAGTCGAAGGAAAGTATAATGATGGATACAGTTTTTATTAAGTTTTTGGGCGTTTCATCATTCGTTTTTTGATGGAGTGTTTTCTCGTGTTTTACAAGGAAGCTGCTTTTTGAACATTATTTTGTTGTTATACTTACGATGCTGTTCCTTGTTTATGTTGAGTTTTTTAATGCTTTAACTTAATATATTAATTGGGGCTTTTACCTTCAAAATGTTATCTACTATCTCAATAACTTACATTTTTTTCTATACAGTTCGAATCACACTGAGATAATGTATAATAGAGCTGTCAGATTTTTAAGATATTTAAGATGTCACCTAAGTCAATTTAATTTAGAGGAATTCAGTCAATTCATTTGTTATGTTCGTTCGTGAATATCTTTAAGTATTTGTGCCCAAAATATAATATTATTTATTTTCATAAATAAAGAAATTAGTAGGTGTAAAGGCGGATTTAATACCGAAGGCATTTTCTATCAGTTAACCTTTAAATGGTGCAGAGACATTTCTTGCACTTTGAATTAAATTTCCAAAATCTCTAGTCCAGCCAATAGAGCGGTTTTCAGAGATCCTTAAAAGAAGAAAAAAAACCGTCCAAGGATCTATAAGGAAATAGGACCATTAGTGAGAATGTATATAACTTGTACAGATGTATGTAATATGTTAGATGTTTCGTTAAAAATCACATATCACAATATCTTCTTCATATCACAGAAAAATATCGCACTATACTTAAATATTTTAATATAATTTATGTTTTCTGTCAGTTATTGTGAAATGTATACCGTGGTAGAATAAGCAGTAATTAGATAATATTTAAAGTACCACTCATTGGCTAAAGAAAACAAAAAAATATACGAATGTAATACTTTTTAGTCATACGAAATATCAGTTGAATATGAGAACTTACTGTAAGGGAGAATACAGACGGCGAATTTTGTATGCGCCGACGCGTTTTGACGCGCGTACTATTTGCGCGTTTTTAAGGCGCATATTAATGGTACTTCTAAAAGTAAACAGTCTGTGGCTTGTTTGGGGATGCTGTTTTTTTCACTGGGAAATCACAATAAGATTCCACCGGGCCGGCCGAGCGCCGTCAATTGACTCGAGAACATGGGGAATATGTAAGGTAATAAAAGTTAGACAATGTATTTAAAGCTGGAAGACTAGTGGCTTAGTGTGGTACAAGTCCCGTGTTACGTTCTCGGGGTGATATCAAATTTACCAGCAGACCGAAGGCTATTATTTGCCTTCGAAATTCTCACTCACCATACAAAACGTAATTGCAAGCGATCACTATCTATACATTTGCTATGAGATAGATCCGAGGAACCAAGGCGGGTATGTCGGGGTTACCAACATTCTATGCACGTCCACGTACCATCTAAAACCCTGCAATAGCCTTCATCGACGTATTAGAGGCGGCTCCGGGGTACCATAAGGCATTACCTCAGATCTCTACCAGAACCACTTGTTTAGGGACCCTTGGAAACACTAGTAGTATTAAGGATCTCAGTAGAATTGACTCAGTAAGTCCATTTATCAAAAAACTATTTCAATATTCGGAATGTATTGAGTAAATGCGTGTCGTTCGTTCGTTACGTTCCAAAATACGCCGTCTGTCTAGGCCTAAAAAATCGCAGGAGAAGAGCACAGTGAATCATTTGCGCGAATTGCATCTCTACTTTTCCCTGGATATGTGAAGTTACATCGCTCATAATTCGACGTGGTTCAAATATTTTAAATATAAAATCTATTCATCTTTCACCAATGGCTTCGGAATTGCGGAGAACACACGAGTACGTGTATATAGCTTATTAATGTGTATTAGTTGCTCCTAATTCAGTCATATTTTGCACGGATTATTCGACAAGATATTCGCCGATAGTGTAAATGAGGCATTGGATCCAACGCTTTGATGGTTGTATCGTGTATATCTTATTCATGTGGTGATGAGTGGTATTTTATTACATAAGATACTGTTTTGAAACATTTATTAAATTATATTTTTGATTTTCTGATTATTTATATACCAGAATATTTATTTCAGTTGGAAAAATATTTATAACATTTTAAGAATGATGATGATGATCTTTAAATTTATATTTTGCCCTATTTTTAATTTCATACATTTGTTTAATATCTCGTATTTAATGCTATGAAACAGTATACTTATCGAAAATAAATAATACGTCAATGTTGTAGAGGAACAATATTAATACTAATAAATATTGTAACTAAGGGCGTACACACGAGATTTTTTAATCAAACTGATGACGCGCTTTTTCCGCGCGTATAAATTGCGTACAGGGCAGACTGCAGAGTAAAAAGCCCGCGAACCTCGCGTTCTCCACGCGTCGTATCTTCGTTTATAGCGTGTCATCAACTGGTTAAAAATATTCAGTCTTACTTATAAACTTGTTGTAGTGTTAAGAGGTGGATAAGAATTGCTTAAATAGCTGTCAAAAATATCACCGGCTCCTAGTTTAAACCTTATTAAGAGGCAAGATGGCGGGTTTTAACTTACAGCGGATCGAGTAAATTTGTGTTTTAACTAAGCATAGCTTTGCAATTTTTTTTAAGTAAGACTGATAGTGTACATATGCCTTACGTCATATCGATTGTAAATATAAAATATGAATTATAAATTAATATCGATTTGTCGATAAACATAATCATTTTGAATCACAATAAACTTTGTTAACATGTTATATGTTAGTTGATAATAATTTGTTATATTATTATATATTACTTAAATATAGGTCTATTGCGAGCAAACCTTTGTCAATATAATTTTATATTAAGGCAATAAATATATTTATCGTATAATATATTTCTGTTACATTTGTTGTATAAATCGATTTAGTTGGAAACATGAGTTTTATAAAGTAACATACAATTTATATAATGTGTTGGAATGTTTCTTTTTTGAGTATCGGACCCCGCATTTAACACCAGGGGAAACTGGGGGGATATATGAATCCCCCAGCTTGTAGAAAGCTGGTAGAGGAGAAGGAACTTAGGCGGAGAGGACGGAAGGCCACAGGAATTGCCTCGGACGGGGGGTGGGACAGTGTTGGAATGTTAAGAGTATTCATGTGACTACTAAGATTCTTTGGTATTTCTACCGTCAGTTTTATATCTTTCGTCTCATACAAAAATATATGGTTGTCACATTTATGAAATGTATGTTGTTTATTAACATAATTAAAACATATCGGTGCTTTAGTTGACTGTTGTTTTAGCGTAATTTACAATATAAGTATATTACATGTGCAATATTGTGATAAAAATTAAGATTTTATAATAAAATAAATACGACAAAATATTTTGTTTTCATGATCATTGCGGAAAAATTATGAATCGTAAACTAAAGTATATAAAGCTGCTTATCGAAAAGCAGATAAAGGTTATGGCTATGAAAAATGGTTGCCATTCTTTTTTTAGAAGTAAATTTATCATATTAATTTAATGTAACATTTAATCACATATATCAATTTGATAGCTAACTTAGTGAACAGATACATTATAAAATTATTCTTATCCAGCCTTTGGAAGCCTACTGAACATGGACTTCCACTCAAGATTTCCACATAAACCTTAACCTTACATCATAAAATAAGAAGAAAGTTAGAAAAAGCATTCTTTGTCCTTATGTACGACCTAAGACGACTGGAAAGTACCCGAATACGACAAGGAAAAACTCCAACATGATGCCTCTGGCATTTGTAAGAGAAGAATTGTCGAATGAAAACTGACTCTGGGGCATCGTTTCCGTTTCAGACCTCTCTGAAGAAAATATAAATGTAAATTTGAGTCTCATTAATTCACGAAACAACATTGTCTTATTTTTTTTTATATCAATTAGATTTTTTTTTTTAGAATATGTGAATACTCAAACATTTTACTTTTATTAATATTAAAATAATTTAAATAGTTATCTACCAAAAGATGTAGTATAAGCTAGATGAAATATTTGATAGAAGTTAGTTGTCTCAGTAGTAGAGGAGGCTCGTGCCGAGCAGTGGGAAAGTATATAATGCAGGGCTGATATTATTATTATTAAGCTAGTTGCGCCCTACCCCTTCAGGATTAAAAGGTGTGTGTAGTATTTATTATAATATATAAGAAGAAATAAAAAAATAAACAATAAGTACAAATGGTCTTATCGCTCTAGGCCATATCAACCAGACCACAGTGGGATTGATATAAATAATAATAATAATAATAATAATAATATCAGCCCTGTATTATATACTTGACCACTGCTGAGCACGGGCCTCCTCTACTACTGAGAGGGATTAGGCCTTAGTCCACCACGCTGGCCCAGTGCGGATTGGTAGACATCACACACCTTCGAAATTCGTATAGAGAACTTCTCAGATGTGCAAGTTTCCTCACGATGTTTTCCTTCACCGTATATATAAAATAAGATTGATGGATTGATATAAAAAAGGAGAAAAAGAGGGCAGTCTACTAAATTGAATAATAATTTGGGTTGATAAAAAGGAATAATAAATATATATTCTACTTATTTTCATTAGACTTGAATTATCTACAATAAATTGTAACGAAAAAGCTTGCATTCTGAACCGTCGTTGGCAAAATAATCTGGAGTTTCTTTCTGCCTTCCTACCTCAGGTCCTTATTACTTTACTATTAAGGCTGTCAGATAATCTAGGCTAAGATCTACATTCTTGTCAACTTGTAGATCGCTGAAGAAATAACTCAGTCTCGAGTTTCTTTCTGCCTTCCTTCTTCAGGTCCTCATCGCTTAACTGGAGAAAGGTTGACAGATAACCCTGGCTATGATCTATATTCTTGCTAATTTGTAGGTCGCTGAAAAAATAATGCAGTCTCGAGTTTCTTGCTGGCTTTCTACTCCAGGTCCTCATTTCTTAACTAGTAGAAGTCTGCCAGACAATGATTTCTTATGTTTACGCAAATGGTAGACATTATAATTAACTATTTTTAGGATTTTTTTGCGGGTGTATTTTAATTTTCTCCTGACGTTTCGGAGACTTTGAAGCCTTCGTATTCACGGGTAGAAAAAAATATATAAAAACGGCGATAAAGTCTGTCAGATAAGCTAGGCTATATCCTCGCTAGAAGACTATGGGATTTTGTCCAACGCCGTAAAAACAATTATATTTACCTTTTTTTATGCTAGACAAAAAAACCCTTGGTAATACAAAAGCATACTCGGATATCTATCTCTACCTACCCTTTTAGGTTAAACAAGCGAAATACGCATCACAAAACCAGGATTAATTCAAGTTTTAAACTTATTTATCCACGCCGTACAGCCTTATAAAATATTATTCAAAGCCCAAAAAATTTCATTAAAGTATAAAATATAATTCCATTTCAGTAAGGACATTGTTTTAATTACAATTACTTAATAGACAAAGGACTTGGAAACATTTAAATTAGTTGCGGCCTCGTCCATCTTTCGAACTAAGTCTCTTTAGAACTGGAAGCTGTTTTGTTGGTTTAATTTGGCACGCCGACAGAATTCTGGCGACTGTCGAGAACTTTTTTGGGTTATTTTGTAACTGTATTGTCGGTTTGGGAATCCTGTGCATCTTTCTGTGGTTGATAATGATGTTATTGTGATTTACGGTCAGTTTTAGAAGTGAAGGAGCAATGCCATTGGCATATTTATCTATAACATGTACCAGCTTGATTTGAATACTACCAATGTTTCACTAGACCGATGAGAGCTACAACGAAGATCTGGGGGAGGAAAGTATGGGTAAAGGAAAAGGATTCAACTTAAGATGGGTGGTAGGAGGAAGGCCAGGAAATAGGCTTCAATATCTAGTTACAACTATGAGGTGTACACTGTACACACTAAACTGTGTGTGTAGGACCGCCACAAATATCTCCCTGTACATGGACGTGTATTTGGTGTGAAGACCGAGCACACAAGAATTGCCTCTTAGACATCACTATTTGGGTCAGGTTATGTTAGAACGACATAATTTTACAATAAATTTAGGTATTTATGAGGTGGCGAAAAAAAATTTATACTTCGGTGAGTACCTAATAATGTAGGTTCGTGGATTATTTCGTTTGGTGAGAGATATTTCTGAAGGATCTAAAACCACTCCCTTTCTAGTAATGGCAACTGTGAGAAAACATGGAAAAATTTCGTATGGCAAATGATATTTTTAGAATTTTAAACTGTATAGAACTGTGGGTAGTTATCTCGAAATACGATCATGGAAGCCTTTGTATGTTATTTCATTTGGCAAGTGACATTTTCAGGATTTTAAACCTTATGGAAATTGTGATTGGTCTCCCAGAAACACGATAAAAAGAAAACTTCATATCATAACCTCAACTAAAATTTTTCTCGATGATCACTATCAATCTGTCGGCCTTCCTAATTGCTTCAAATTCAGGGTACGCAGTACAGGTAAAAGGAACACGTAGGCGAAAAACTTATAACTTAATGGTTCGGAAATAACTACTTCCGAAGTTGTTGGTTCAAGCCGAG
Source organism: Manduca sexta (assembly GCF_014839805.1). NCBI lineage: Eukaryota > Metazoa > Arthropoda > Insecta > Lepidoptera > Sphingidae > Manduca > Manduca sexta. The sequence continues at coordinate 9,070,480 of NC_051120.1, read as the reverse complement.
GTGGAGACAAAGCCGTGGTTAGACCACGAGTTAATTAAGTCACGAGTAAATTATGGACTTTAGAAGACACCAGACGCTACTTAGTCTTTATAAATTAACTTAGTTATCAAGACCCAAGCCAAATTATTGTTAATTATAAATAATGTAATGTCAGCCCTGTATTATATACTGTCCCACTGTTGGGCACGGGCCTCCTCTACTACTGAGAGCATTCACCGTTATAGCAAGCGATAATTCACAAAGAATACACACATAATTTTTTAGAAAAGTCAGATGTGTCTGCCCTTGGGATTTGAACCTGCGGACGTTCGTCTCGGCAGTCCGTTCCACCACCAACTAGGTTATTGTCGCTTATTATTTATATAGGCACAATTGACCCTACAGCACCTAATAGTAAGTGGAATGGGTTCCAATATAATACCGACTGACGAGAGATGATTACCTCTGGACATTCAATACAATACCGGCCTGTAAGAACCAGATATAGCTGATCCCAGAACGCGACACACTAACGTGGTCCACTATGACTTCTAACACCTCGTGTACGGTGATCACTATCCGGGCGGATATATAATATATCCTACCACCAGCAATTAACTTACCAAAATGATAAATTGTACACTTAGTTAGTTTAAAAAAAATTGTATTACGAAATTGGAGTAGACACTGATCAATAATATCTAAAAATACATAAAACCTTGTCCCAAATAATTGATCTAATATATTCGCAATCAGTACCGAATCGTAAAACCCATCAGATCGTAAATATAACTTTATTTGAATTACAAATGAACGGTTTTATTAAAATATCTGCGGCTCTTTAAAGGGACAGTCTATTTCCTAATTGAAAAGCAAAGGGTTTATGGATGCCCTGTTAATTGTAATCCACCTTTTGTTTTGATCATTCTCTCGGTTTGATTTATTCAAAGGTTTATTTGTTTACTTTGGTTTGACTAAAAGTCAGTTGCCGTTGAAATTAGAATCAGTCTATTGATCTGGTGGATCCTTACATAGATGAAATGTTTGTTTTGTGAGTGACGATTCATGTCTATTTAATTAAGGGTACGTTGCTTCGAAGTATGGTCTAGAACTATGACGGCACCAACGAGCAGTATAGTGAACCATATAATCAACCTTGGAACTGACATTCTTCCACCGTTAATCTGGTAATATTACAAGAATAAAGAGGTTGCATGTGCTGAACTCTGAAACCACTCCTTTTCTAAAAAATCTTCACATTCACTTACATTAAGGACTAACTTTTCGATTGACGGATACATTCTATGCTATGAATGATTGTGATTATAACATATTTTATATAGAAAACCAGCCTTCAACTTAGGTAATCGAGACATTTGTGAATGCCTTATTCTCTAACTGTTTGCGCCTGCAGCGACGTCGAGTGCCGTATGAGGATGCTGAGCTGCTGCACGGTCGGCACATACGTCATAGTCGTGAACGAGTGCTGCTTATGTGGACTGGTTTGCCTATTTCGCGTAAGTTAATAATATATTGGAAAAAAATGTACCATTAAATTATTCCATGATTTCTGAGAAGGTGGTACTCTAGTATAGGAATTGAGTAGTTCATTTTTTTGCAAGTTGATTTACTGCGTCCTGCTCGAAACAAAAAAAACATGTTATACTTTATACCTTTTAAATGATTTTGAGAAGAGAATAGAAAACACAATATCAAACGTTATACTGAAACATTTTTATAATTCATTCATGAAAAGCAGATCAGAAGAGCCTGTTTGATTGAAAAACACCGAAATAGGCATGTAAGCTGCTTACGTTCAATTCAAATATCAGGTACATTTTTTATGTTTTTTTATTGAACGTATTCAAAAAATCTATAGTATTATTGTATCATGGCAAATGACTACGCGTAACCATAGCGTGCACAGCCTCAATACTATGAACATAGGCTGACAGGACGAGCTTTCTGATGGTAAGGTTTACGACTACCCATAAACACAAGTCAAACTACTATGCTATTTGTATCCAGATACTCAGTACAACTAGGTATAAAACCCTTCATAGTTGCCCAACTATGTCGCGTTCCGGGACCAACCTGTATTTATCAAGTTTTAAACAGGCCGGAATAACTGTATTGACTAGCATAATTTAAACCACATGTTATGTTCTCTACAACGAATGCACGCCCATGAATGGGAAGACATTTGCCGTGGCCCTAGGCACACAATTAAGTGTATATATCTCATGGTTGCCAACTCACATTGAGGCCTCTGAGGGCTCGCAAACATTTCCTGGTCTTCTCTCCTTCCATCCTAAGAGGGTTGCTTCTCCTTCCCCCACACTTCCTTTCCTAGATATCCCCTCTCAAGATTCCTCCAGGGTCCTTCAGTCGCTAAGGTTTCTCCTGATCTTGACTGCGGGATCCGATATATAAATAGAAACCCACATGTTATACTGGCAATACATTTCTTTTTTCATACTTTTGTGCAGACTGCAAACTATTTAACTAAGCTATGTTCTAGTCTATTTTTCTTATGCGAGTTAACGAAACTAACATAGCTTTTGGTCTACAACTGGTATTATACTTACAAAAATGAAATAGATAATACTCCACGCATTGTTAAAGATATGAAACTAGATAGGACACGGAAGGTACGTTAATTTAACTTATAATTCGTTAGCGAGGGCGAATTAAATTGCCGTTATTAATCGGCCCTTAAATGAATTTTGTTTTGGTGTAACCTTCATTATATGAGCCACAAATTAAAAATTGAATAGAATTGAACCTTTAATATAAGTGTACTTTTATTAGTCCGAGTTGGCTGAATACCAGAAACTTCTTATAGGTACAGGGTACCCGAGATAGTTCATTAAATAATACAACAAATCCAGAAAAAGGGATTTTATTTGGCTTAATATCAGTACCATTAAAGAAAATAACCATACAAAATCCAGAGGTTGGAGAAGTAGTCTGCTCAACACTAGCACTTTTAATGAAAATGAAAGCTGCTATTTGAGTGTTAGTTTCTTTTACTCCATCAAAATGACTATAGTGATCCTAGAGGTGTGGTAGTTTTTTGAATCCAGGACTTTCTGGTCCCTAGTACTTCGACGCTGTCATCCGTCAAAATCACTACAATGATCCTTGAGGCATGTTGGTTTTTTGAATCCGGGACTTTCTGATCCCTACTAGTGCCTAGCACTAAGACACTGCCATTAGACTCGGTATCTTATCCCCTGGTACAATATACACTACCATAGCAACATAAAGCATAAGCGTTTTCAAGATCAGCTTGTGTATATCCGGTTTTAAATAGGCCGGCAAAATTATTTCGACTGGCGACGAAGAAACATCAGTCAATATTCAATCCGAACTCTTCTTCACTTACCATCAGGTGCCGTGGATTAATTTTACCTTGACCATATAAAAGCGGTCTAAAACAAAATATAGCTCAGAAAACCATTATGTAAATCGGATATTCATAAACTACAAGCAAAATATACAGTGTCAAAAGACATCAAAGTTTAAAGTAAACTTGTGCATAATTCAATAGAAACTCGTCTGCTGTTGCGATAACAAACGGATTTAGAATTGAATGCCATTTGAACTGTGGATGTATTTGGGAGTATGTTTAGGGGATATATTCAAATTCTGGATGTTAAAATTTTGTTGTGATCCAGCTCATAGCGAACTCAAGGAATATAGAGTCGATTATAACTGCAGTGAAGACACGAAATAGATTTTCTTTTTCAAATTAATTCATTGTAGACCCTTTCCCGATATGTTTCGCTGGAGTCCATGGTAGTTGACTGAAAGGCCACTGTTGTTCTAAAACACACTACCATATTATGTCAAGTGTCATACATCAAACCACACATTATTATTACCTATGTAAAACTTTTTCACAGTCCCGCATTTTACACTACCACAACATTTAATATTAACCCTCGCCAGTCGACACAATAATGCTGGCTTCTAGGAACTGGATATATACAGGCTGATCTAGAAACGCGACACACTTACGCGGGCCACTATGGCAGACTGACTAAAATCAGCGAAGAAGTAGCCTGGCTGATTTTTTTGGTGACCACAAAAATGATACAAACGCAAATATAGAACGAAGAATATTCTTTGACATGACACTAGTAATATTATTGTGTTCGAAATATGAATTTAACTTTATCGTTGAAATTTCAAATATTAAATATAATCTACCTAATAATATTATTTTTATGAATTTACATTTCATTAAGCTAGGTATTTATTATAATATAATATATAATAAAAATTAATGGATATTAATTTTTATTTTTACATTGAAAAATCGACTTTAAAGCCTTGTTTAAATGACCCACAATAGAGGAATCTTAATACAACCCGGATGCAAACAAATGTTTAGAAGGCGAGATTGCAAGCGTCGCTTATCAAGAAATGGTCCTTAACAAAGCAAACAAACTTTTAATACGCTTTCTATCAAACCAGAATGATCCTTATTAGATGTGACGATAACCGCTGTTTAGATAGGAATATGCCGTAAGCTGCAAAGGCAAATGTTTTGATAGCAGAAGGACGAAAATGGAGAAAGATGTCTCACGATGCAAGCCTAAAATGTCTAATGTAACTATTAAAACTAAGCTGAAAATGATGGAGAAATGAATAAATAAATAAAATAAACATTTATAGTCTGTTTAGAAAGAGAACCGTTGTGGCCGAAAAGTGAACTAATTTTACGATTTTTATATAGCAACCCTTCCACACCATATGATAAATGTTAAACTTATTTCTAATTACGTATTGCTTTGTTATAAATGATCTTGCGTGTTGTTTTTTGGGACTTTTGTATAGGAACATACCGAAACTAAACAAAAAAAAATAAAAAAACGTAATTAAGCATAGTAGCTTCCTCAAATCCCACGACGGTTTTCTTTCTGAACGGACTATACATGTTTTGTAATACGATAAAGAAAATCCTGATTTGTCCTGGAATTTGCATCTTCCAATGATAGGTTCTTCAAATCAAATCTGGAATAAAAGTTCTAAATCCAACTAATGACTATTTTGTTTGTTCTCATAACCTATCTGGGATTATCAGTAAAATAATGTAATAAATATATATTTTACTACTTTGAATGACGAGACGAGCCTGCCGTTCACCTGACGGTAAGCGATACGACCGCCCATAAACAGAAGAAACACCATCCAACACCATTGAATTACATAGTAATATTTGATATTCCACTGCGCTCGCCATCCTGAGACATGAGATGTTAAGTCTTATTATGTCCAGTAGTTACACTGGCTACAATGTCCTTCAAACCGGAACACACCAATGACTACACACTGTTGCTTGGCGGCAGAAATAGTCATTGCGGTGGTACCTACCCAGGCGGACTCTCACATACGAGAGACCTCCCACCAGTATAAAAATTATTATCTCGCTTTATATTCAAATAAATAGCACCAAATTATTCACCCACACACTCTAAAATACCTTCTTCGCGCAGTCGGCCAAAAACATTTGTGGCTTGTTAAAAATCTAGAATATTAAGAGCAAAAATTTCTAAATGAGCTTCCAGACTGCGTGGATATTTTGGCTTGGGACCAAAACAACCACGCTCAGTCGAATTTATGTGCCGTTATATAGGAAAAACTTTATTCATTTAAATATTGGGCACATTATACGATTTATAGTACATTTTATTAATTTGCGTTTGTTTTGGGAAATAATTTACCATGTTTAGTGAATAGGAAGGATTTTTTTTGTGTGTTTGTAAATTTTACGCCGTGTTTCGGACGTTTCTTAAGCTAAATTCGTATGGTTAATTATTGTATGCCTTTTCTTTGATGATACTGTCTATACTTTGCAAAAATCTACATCGCTACTTCAATTATCAAATTGAATGTATGTTTAAAAGAATTAACCGCAGCCTCTGAATGAATTTAGATTTTCTTTATACGTGTACAGCAGAGTGACTCCACTGTATGTGATGGTAAGTGGAGTGGGGTTCAATAGAATGTCGACTGACGAGAGATGATTACCCCTCGGCAGTCGACACAATTATGCCGGCCTGTTGGAACCGGATATACACAGGGTGACCCCGCAACCGAACACACTTACGTGGACCACTATGTCGAACATGAATATACTGAGCTAATGTTATAATTAGACCTATTTTAACGTTTATAAGCGTGTTATTGAAGCAGATTTTATCCGCTAAACACGCTGCAAAAATTAATGGTTCTAACCTATTAATATCTAAATAATTATTGGTCCCTACGAGCCATGAAGCTAAACAAAATAACTGTTACAGCCAGAAAGTAACGGTGTCTGCGAATAGTTATAGCGCGATGAAATTCAGCGGTGGTGCCATCTAGTTTGGCAAAGTGAAACTCGGAGAAAGAATCTTGAATTTAATTTTGCCGTGCAATAGTTGTATGATAATGATATTATGTTTTCAACCCGTTAATTTTATTAAATAAATTATAACTTAATTTATTGAATTATTTTATTTATAAAAATGACATTTTGGATTTGTTTAGTTTTTTTGCCTACAAATAAGTTTTGTTCGATTATTATAAAGTCAGCCATAACACATCCAAATAATTTTAATGTGCGTGATTTATAAAGGTGTGACGCCATCTAGTACAATAAGGCAAAAACCTTATGAAGTTGTTTTGATGAGTATATATTTAGAGGTCGTTTTAAAACATTGAAATTAGCAGATGCGTAAACCGCGCCTTACTAAAGAACAAAAAAAATATTTAGAGATACTGCGCCTTGCTAAAGAGAGAGAACAAAGAAATTATTTACATTTAAATCATTGTAGTTTAAAAAATCTAAACAAGATTGATAAAGGCTAGCAAATTGTTGATTACAGCTCAGATAAATCATTTACTTGCTCGCTATTTCATATTCTATAAAAATGGTGACCTAAAAACTTTGAAGCCATGGTCATATCTTCAATGCGGAAATTACCCAATTTTTCCACCAAAAAAGCGTCAAGTCATGAGTTTATAATTTGAAGAAAATTTTTCATTAAAAGCTTTCCATGAACGGCGAAGGTAAATGGCAGTTCTAAATAGTCTTCGTTGATATCTACCGGAAATGAATCGTTGTAATTTTCGGAATTAAAATGAAATAGGGGGTATCCTTCGAATACCTTCAGGTCACTGGGTTATAATGCCGTCTGTAGACTACCTCTGCTGGCTCAAAGAGAAGGCTCTGGAATTTTACCGATTTTATACATAAATTAGTATAGAAACATGCAAGCCGCTCGCCTGATTCAATTCAAAATTTTCAAGTCACTCAGTTCTAATCTGAACTATTTATTTTTCAGTTTTCTATACTTGGCTAAGTTAACTAAGATAAAAAAGTAATATTAAATTTAAGAGTTGCTTTACAAAAATCCTTTCGACATAATTCAAAAACTATTTCAAATCAAAAAACCTGTAGAAAACGTCACCTAAATTTCACCCTTATTCGAAAACCGCTCAAATTAGCGACTAAGTGGTCTCTTTAAAATTTTGATGCGAAAATTTAGCGCAGCAATTTTCCCTCCCGACGTGAAATATAAATTACAAACAGGCAGATAATCGCACCGGCAGGGAGATATTGTTGCTTTTAACATAATCCCAGTTGAAACCAGTAGTGCAACGAAGCCGATAATTTTGTCGAATATTGTACATGATTTGTGGTGACTGCTGTGTCAATGAATCCAGTTGAATTATCTAAACTGATTGCAATGAGTGATAAGATTAGTAATACACTACGAGCAGTGCAATTTTTTTATACATAAGAAAGACGAGACGAGGTCATTCATCCGTTGCTAAGCGATTCGTCTGATCATAAATAACATCTGTGTCAGTTTAAATAACAAGCATTGGGTACTTTTCATATTTAGATCTTTTAAGTCAGATCCTTAGTAATAACACTGTTTTTAAGTCTTCCAAACATCATACTAATTTAGAGTAGAAATAGTTTTTTTTTTCTCAGTGGTGAAGGAAGAAATTTTCCGGAAGCGAACCCGACGTAACATATAGGTATTAATATGCATAAAAGCGATCTGCAAATTGTTTTACTGCTAATTAGTTTTGACATGAATTAAAAAAATATTTATTATCTTTACGCGAATGTTAGATATTGAAGTAAATCTATTTTACAGATTTTATTACAGTTTATATTACAATTTTCTCCTAACGTTTCGAAGACTGCAGCTTTCGTGGTCACGGGGCGGACAGCCAAAGGGTATCACTTAGTCAAAATAGTTTTATTTTATTTATTTATTGTCTCGGATAACCAGTAGATATTGCACAGTAACAATACAACCAAAAAAAGACGCATACAACATTAGCTAATTTCAGTGCTCTTCAAGTAGGCAACCACATCTTACTTCATCATCATTCATCATTTTATCCCTTGAATCGTCCACTGCTGGACATAGGCCTCCCCCATTGAGCGTCACAGGGACCGGTTCTAAGCCGCCCTCGTCCATCGGACTCCGGCGACCCTCACCAGATGGTCGGTCCATCTCGTGGGGGGCCTGCCTACGCTGCGTCTCCCGGACAGCTTTCTTATTTTAATGAATTAGGAAAATGAAGCCGCATGAATCGGGTCATATACCCTTCACCACTAATATTTCTACATTTCAAGGATTCTCGATAAGAAATTTCTTAAACAAATATTCTCAAGTAACCCTCGTTACGAATATAATTTTCCAATGAATCGTTGTACATGATCGTATGTTTATAAGCATGTGCCGAACCCGAAGTTCATGGAACGTGGTACGTACCAACGAACACTGTCTATTGATTATTCATGACTAGGCTTGCCATGTTAAAAAGCTGATGTCGGATTCTGACAACAAGCAAGATAGTTGGCAAACAGTTATATTTTGGATAGGAATGGTTCGAAAATAAATAATCTTATATAAAAAATGAAAAGGTTAAGAAAGAAGAGGGGATGAAATGAGATTATGGCTGATAGGCATCAATGGTAGAAGGCAACACTGAGCCAATTCCAAAGAAATTGGGACAAGACACAGTCATAACTTAAGGAGTCCTTTATAACTTGTTTGATTTTTAAAAACATCAAGCAGGTAATCACAAGCATAATATGTTTCGAAAGCTGAAATATTAAAAAATAGGTCCAATCCGTAGAAATTAAAGTCCATGGTAGTCCTACTCATGACCCATCTGACGTCTTAATTTGGGCTCGAATACGAGCATAGTATGTCGAATAACGCAGTTTCACAGAATGTATTAGCATCTTCCAAGTTTTGGTAATAGAAACCAAATACGAGAATTTTAGATAGTGCCCGTTATATCCTGATTTACTTATCCCAAAAATACACCAATTTTAGCCATCAATTAATGAACGAAGCAATAATTGTTACTTATAATAATAATATCAGCCCTGTATTATATAAAGTCCCACTGTTAAGCACGGCCTCTTCTACTACTGAAAGGGATTAGGCCTTAGACCAACACTCCACCATTCCTATAGAACTTCTCAAGTTACAGGTTTCCTCACGATGTTTTCCTTCACCTTTAATAATACTATAACTCATATTTTTATATAAAGTTTTACCAATCGCTGTAAAAATTAGGGATCTCAAAAAAATTTACTCATTTCTGAGCTGAAATTCCTCGGAGTATAATTACAAGCATTATTTCTTTGTCTTCAAAGATTGTTTAATTTTTCGTAAAGCAAATAATGTTCTCTTAACGTTTTAAATTAAGTTTGCATAGAAGAGTAAAGTCTGTCTGTAAACTTGTTTGGAAAATGTTACAAAGGGTGAAAATATTTCGCTGCATGTGCTGATTGAATCGCAACTATTTATGACCTTTCTTTATATATGTGCACGACTAAGTGACCCCGCTGCACCTGATGATATTAAGTGGGGCTCTATGAAATGTCGACTGATGACAGATGATTACCCCTCAACAGTCGACAATTTATGCCGGCCTATTGGAATCGGATTTAATATAGGCTGATACTGGAACGCGACACACTTACACACTATGGCGAGTTTTAACACCCAGTGTACGTTGGTCGGTATCTGGGTGGATATAAAATATATCCTATCACGAGGAACTCTACTAAAAGTTTTGGTCTATGAAACATTTTCAAAATGATAATACTATAAACGAAGATGTCTTTGCTGGTGATGGACTTTTGTATCCAAACGGATAGCGACCACAGTACACAAAGTCACAACCTTCATATTTTCTTCAACGCGTTTTGAAATAAATTTGTCTGTGCATCTATCCGGTTTCAAATAGGCCGGCATAACTGTGTTGACTGGCGAGGGATAACCATCTCTCGTCAGTCGAAATCTAATCTACCATCAGGTACAGTGGGGCCATAGCCATAGCCTTATCTAAAAAGTCTATTCGGTACCGTTTCGATGAAATATCACTGTGACGTAACCTACGCACCATGACTACCATACCATAAGGTCTTGTGTACAATTCCCGGTACCAGAAAAGTGATCTTGGTTTATTAACCCAAGTAATTCTGGAATCACTGAAATAAAGGTGTGGTACCTATACTGCTCCTCACTAGATGGACAGATGCCCTAATAAAAGTCGCAGAAGATCGTTAGATGCCTACATCTTCTGCCTTCCCTAATTTCCAAATCGACCGATTGGAAGCGACCTATCGCTTCCAATCGGTCGATTTGGAAATTAGGGAATGTCCATGTTCAACAGTGGACATTCTACGGCTGATGATGGTAATTATACCTCTGCTTACTAAGGGAAAAATACCTGAGGCTACGTAGAAAAAGAAATTAACATCAACATGAATTATTTCAATCAAATATAAACGAAAGGTTAGTTATACAACTCTGTTTGCTCAGCGAGCTGGACTAATTTTTTTCGGTAAATGTTTTTTTACCGTCGTTTGTGTGTAAAAGGAAACTTGTTTTAATCAAGTGCCTCGGATAAGTTTATGGATGTTGTTTTAAGTAGTCAAATACTAGATATGTCATGTACTAATGCCATTATTTCATTGATAAACAGTGTGTTGCGTTTGGGGTTACAACATGCAAAAATTCCTTTCAAATCCTAATCCCCATATCCCTTTTTAAAATTCATTATGTCATCCAATTTACTAGTATTGTTATAATTTAAAGATGATAAAAATCACTTAAAAATTAAAGTCAGTAGGGGTGCGAGCTACGTCATCAAATAGCAGAACCATGCCCCCATCGACATCCTATATACGACAAGAAAATAAAATGTGCCGACCGTCTGAGAATGCCTGTATATTATGCCGCTCAGCACTTTCTTTAGACTTCATTTCGCTTAACAGTGCAGTAAAGTCACTTTGCCGAGCTACGATGAAAAAAAAAGAAAACAATACTGTGATAAATATACATACATACATACATAGTATCACGCCTTTATCCCATAGGGGTAGGCAGAGACTATAGATTGCCACTTTGCACGGTCCTGACATACTTCTCGAGCTTCCTCAACCTTCATTAATCCTTTCATGCATTCCCTCCGGTTCCGGGTACTTTTGACCTGGCCTTTACTGAGAATGTCAGATATCTGACATTCGAAGGTTCGGTGCGGTCGACCCCTACCGGCTCTTCCATCCACATTCGCCCTATAAACCCTCTTTGTCAGTCTCTTATTATCCATCCTCTCCAAATGCCCAAACCACCTTAGCATACCCTTCTCAATTTTTGTAACTACATCCTCTGTCACTCCACACATATCCATGACCGTAGTATTCCGCACTCTATCATTCATAGTCACCCCACACATACTTCTTAACGCTCTCATTTATACATATAATAAATATAAATACCGTTAATTTGAAAAATAAAGACTTATTGCATTTTAACGGATTATCGTAAACTAAGTATAATACAACAATCATCTTACTTGAAATGTAAATATTATACTTTACCATACTCATACGAGTCTATGGGTGAACCCGATTATTTGAAATGATAAAATTTATAACACAAATTGACAACTCAATAGATTTATACGTTACTGTATTACAAACATTCGTATCCGGCTCGAAGGACCATAGCATTTCCAGTCAATCTCAAAATCCACGGTAAGTTAACTCCGCCAAGAACTTTGTTCGGCGATGTTAAAAGGAATTTTAAGAGGGTTGAACCGTCGTTCAGTACTCCCATACAAGTAGGTGTTTAGAGGGTAAACGGAGTAGCTTGTAAAAGATACGAGAATTTGTTTTAGCTGTTTAACGGTGAAATTGAAGTGGCGTATTTTAAAATTCACTCAGATGTAATCGGGAAAATGGAACGCTTCCATTCAGTGTTTTGTGAAATTAAACCGCGTGGTTTTGAATAGTTGTAATACTGCTGGTATTTTAAATGTTTGAGTAGTGTCCGTAGCGATTAATATTTTAAATATGTAATAAAATCATTGACGTATATTCTACACACGACACGACACGACAAGACACATACGCACGAACGTCCATATAAACTATTTGTTCAAAATCTGAACTAAAATGGCAACCAAAACATCACTGTTATAACCTATAAATTCATTTATACAACAAATAATTTAACTTATTTTACTAATATTTTTATTGTCATCCAGGTTTGCACTTAGACTCGCGTTTTTATTTTATGAGCGCCACTCCGTACACATCCAAAAGCATCAATATTGACACCATGCTAAAATCAGTTTGAATGGATTACAGTTCAATTCAGTTGAACACGGTGAATGTTCGGAACGCCAAATCTGGTACGTAGTACATACTATATATCGAAGAGTAAAATAATGTTAAACAGCGATTATTAGAGTTTCAAATGTATTTTTAGTACATGATATAAGCTTCAGATTGTGTTTAGAGTCACGATATATACTACGGACCTTTCAAATACCTACACAAAGAAACAAATGACCGTGATAAAAAAAAATCATTATTGTTTTATTGAATACAACAATTAATACCTTTATTAATACTCCGAATCAACTACGCTTTGCTTTAACTTTCTTTCCAAAGGCAGCACTTACAATTGACTTTACAACTTTTGATGCAACAAGTATTACTAATAGGATAACAACTAGGAGATCAAGGTACAGCTTCTGGTACAAAGGCACGTTCAGAGCTGGTGAGCGAAGGTGCGGCGCGCCCCGAGTCTTGGCTACGTGTTCCACCCAATGCACCAACTCCTGACCTGGTGTCACTGGACGGTCGTGGTAAATCAGCGACAATTCTTTGACTTTCTCTCGGTATCTGAAAGACAATTATCATGTTGTGAAGAGAGGATTTTTGTATTTTACAAATTTAATACAATTTTAGCATACACTCTCCGAGTAAACCAAGGATAGTAAAGAGATCCTATAAGGTGGACGGAAAAATATATCACAAAGAAAAAGAGAAGACAACAGGTACGACATTAGAAATTAAAAATTTGTGAAAGTTAATCTTTTAAATTCATAAATATATCCTTGGTCAAACAAGTATCACATATTGCTGGTATAAAGTTAACTTTGGTGATTTAGATGGGTCTAGGGTGTGATAGGTGTCTTTTATTGGCGGCTATTAAAAAACTAAGAATTAAAATAGATTTAAATAAATTACATTTCGCTGGTTCACGATAACAAGCTTCTGTTATATTTGGTTTACGCATTGAATTGTATATCACATAATTCTGTCTTTCTAATAAAAATCTCCAATAATTGCAAATGATAAACGAATTATAATTATTGTCTTTTCTAATATAATATAACGTATGCAAAATTGACTTACTTAGGATTTCCAAGAATTTCTTGTATAGCACCTCCGAGCTTCGCTGGCGTATCATAACCAATATTAACTTCAATAGCAAACCCTTTAGTGACAGCTCTCTTGGTGTTTATGAACTGATCAGCAAATAATGGGATGCCAATGATGGGAACACCAAAATGTAAAGTCTCTGTTGTAGAAAGAAGTCCTCCGTGGGTAATAAAGAGAACGCAGTTGGGATGTGCTAAAAATGAACACAGAATTTTTATAGATAAAGATGAGAAAGAAAATTTATCGATTAAAAAGATTTTGTCATATTTTGTCAATCAACCAATTGTGCACAAGAATTTGATGTGTTTCCATTGAACATTGCAGTTAGTGCATTCGTCTAACTTTCTATTACCATTAGTCCAGATAAGATTGACTTTTGTTCAATTATAACAGATGACACAGGGTTGGAGACAAATGTAGTCTAGAAAATAGTAGATGAGCAAAAGTTTAATAGAGTGGATACCACGAGATAGCTAAAGGAAAAAAGAAAGAACTAAGATCAGAGGAAGATATGTCTTTAAACAAAAATGTGGAGGATGCAACAAGCACGAGTAAGAGAGGTATGAAAAAAACTAGGAGAGGCCTACGCCGCAGAGGCGATTACTAGAAATTAATAATTAAGGCACAACATTTTCTAGATGTATAAGTTTAAATTTTAAATTTGAGTAGTAGAAATAAAGACAATTTTATATTATAACAGACAGCTATTAAAAAATATTTTGTCAAAAAAATTGTGGCTATCATTACAATTGAAACCAACCAAGAATACTCTGCTGAGGCGCCCACTGTACAATATGAACATTCTTAGGCAAGTTCGGTAAATCTTCTTCCAACTTCCAAATGACTGTTTGTTTCAAACCGCTGAACGTTTTCAGAAACTGCCTTTTCATTTCATTTGGCATTGTCTTTCCCTTCATCATTGATCCCATACTGAAGTAAATAACTCCTTCGCTGGATTTGTCCATTAATTCTTGTAAATTCTGAGAATATATTAATTGTTTACGTCATATAAGTAGATTTTGTTACACTTCTTGTGTGCTGTTAAAAAATCTACCAGGTCAAGGGAATTTTTGATAACTTCGGATGTTATTGTTCGTTATTAATTAAAATTTATTAACTATCGATGTTTCTGGTTATATGTATAAATTTTAAAAAAAACTAACTTATTCATGAAATAAACAAATCTGTATTTAAAAACAACGGTAGAACTAAGTGGGTAAGTTTTCAGTTATGAATTACGAAAACAATATTTTTCTAAACATGCCAGCCACTCTATGCAGTCTTATATTTTTCAATACAAATTACAAACGACATTTTTTGCGCCCGACACGTTTCAACCACAGTAATTGTATCAATGAAGTACTGGGCAGACTCCTAAAACACCTTTTCAACTCCTCATATTTTCTATTTGACTCTATTCTTTATCGTTGCGGGTTAAGGCTAATTAGTGTTCCCTGTGACTCGCTGAGATTCACTGCTCAGTGTCATAAAATGAATTCTACTGCTGATCCTAGCTAACGGGAATTACAGTAGAGGGTATGAAGGTGGAATAATCGCTCAAAACTCCTTAAAATTCAAAATGCAAACTTACTTTAGGCAAAGGTACAACTTTAGGATTGATGTGATATCCTGCGACAGGAATGTAATTTTGCGGCAATTGTAGCGCCAAACCAGATGAAACATGAGAATTTCCTATAACCAAAGAGCCGTTGTACTTCACTTCGTCGAAAGGCGGTAACCGTCTTCCTCTCTTAGCCATAGCTGGGCCGTAACCATTGTTATAAGAACTTAACACTCTGTCCGCCATTGTCCTAAAAATAAAGAAGACGTAATATTGCATGTGGTAGCTGGTGCTAGAATATTTTTTGTATCCTTCTGGATAGCAATCACTGTACACAAGATATTAAAATCCGCAATAGTGGTCCACGAAAGTGTGTGGCGTTCGAGGATTAGCGCATGTGTCCGGTTCAAACAGGCCAGCATAATTATATCAACTGGCGAGGGATAATCATCTCTTGTCAGTCCACATACCATCAGGGCCAGTAGGGTCGATTTGCCATGCTCGTATATAAGAGAAACATATCATACAAAGAATTTCTCTTCAAAAACCTCATGCTCTAGAAAGCATAGAAACCAATAAAGACGGCCTTTAAATACAATTCTCGTAAACCATAGCTTCTTATGAATAACTAGCTTTTGCTCGCGGCTCCGCCCGCGTTATAAAGTTTTTCAGGCTAAAGTTTTCCGTTATAAAAATAGTAGTTTTCCGGGAGCCTATGTTCTTCCCAGGGTCTCAAACTGTCTCCATACCAAATTTCATCTTAATACGTTAGGTAGTTTTTTGAGTTTAACACATTAAGGCAGACAGATGCAGCGGGGACTTTGTTATATTATTTAGAACTTTTTAAGTGAAACAATCCCATCATACATCATTGTTGCATAACTTTAACCGTTTACGCAGCGCAGGCAACGGAAGCTCTCAAAACTTATAATTTTCCCCGATTTTGCAACATGTTTCATTACTGCTCCGCTCCTATTGGTCATAGCATGATGATATATAGCCTATAGCACTCCACGAATAAAGGGCTATCCAACGCAAAAAGATTTTTTCAGTTTGGACCGGTAGTTCCTGAGATTAGCCATTACTGCCCCGCTCCTATTGGGTATAGCGTGATGATATATAGCCTATAGCACTCCACGAACAAAGGGCTATCCAACGCAAAAGAATTTTTAGTTTGGACCGGTAGTTCCTGAGATTAGCCATTACTGCCCCGCTCCTATTGGGTATAGCGTGATGATATATAGCCTATAGCACTCCACGAACAAAGGGCTATCCAACGCAAAAGAATTTGTCAGATTGGACCGGTAGTTCCTGAGATTAGCCATTACTGCCCCGCTCCTATTGGGTATAGCGTGATGATATATAGCCTATAGCACTCCACGAACAAAGGGCTATCCAACGCAAAAAGAATTTTTCAGTTTGGACCGGTAATTCCTGAGATTAGCGCGTTCAAACAAACAAACAAACAAACAAACAAACAAACAAACAAACTCTTCAGCTTTATATAATAGTATAGATTACAAATTCGAAAGAACCTTTAGTAAATTATGGGATTAATTTTGATATAAGACTGACACGAGACTACGTTGTTAAAAAGCTTAATATATTTACAAAACCTATTAAATCTATTAGCAGTTACAGACATTCATTAAACTGTCTAAACTGTCTAAATAAAAAATTCATATCGTATAATTATTTCTTAGACTTGTATGAGTAGTGAGAGTGTAGTGTTTGCTCATTATTAGAACTATTAAAGCATATTATTCACTTTAGTTTTTAAAGTCGGTTTTCATTTGTTTTACAAAACTCACCATCTGGAATAAGAGACCTTCAGTATATTCCACAGTCCTTCCACTCTCTGCCGAAATGTCAGCGGTGGATTTAAGGGTGACATGTGGTCTGGCGTGTAAGCTGGATTCGGCATATCATCAATTAGCCTCAAGATCATTGGATGAGGCTCCATAGATGATGACCAAATGAACGGACAGTTGAATACAGTTGAGAACCTGAAATGGATTTTAAACTTTTCAAATAGAGATCAGATTAGTTTGTGCGATTTTATCTAACACTCGGTGGTTACAGCATCTACTTTATCAACCGCTCTCTGACACATACGTTCCAGATCATACTTCATAGGTAAATCCTCCAAAATATCGGATATAAATTCATTTTCCAGAGAAATCAAGTGCATAATTCAATATTACTTAGATACAAATTGATATTACAGAGAAATCAAGTGTATATCAAAAACTTACACCAGAGGTCGTAGCCCAAAGCCTTTTTAAAATTTACGCTAACAGAAAACAAAAAAATCGTATGATAATAACATATCCTATTGTCTGGGCTACGATCCTTGTTTTGGTTATACGTAGGTATCAAACCCTACGATTTATAGCAAATGTTATCTTGTAATAATAATTTTGGATTGTAGCGGTTTTTGCGTTTTTATTTTTTGTTAATTCTTTTTTATTTGAAACGGATAAAAAAAAGTATTTATCATTTTACAGTAGTTACTGTAGTCAATCATAAACAATTATCATCAATTTGTTCTAATAAATTAAAGTAGGTAGGTAATCCTTTTTTTTTACGTAGGTAAATCGTCAGTTGACTATCTCCCGCCTTGGGATGGGCGGGAGGGCGTGTCAGACTTTTTACCGACTAAGAACCTACGGTGTTCCCATCCTTTGCCTATGTGCCTAGGTCCAAGATCCGGTGGCATTGAGACCTAGGCAGGCACCGGCCCTAAAGGGCCCCGCAAATTATACTGACACTGCTCTTCGAGGCGCGCGTGGAACACTACGCGCCGTACACACGGGCCGTTGGGGTGTTTCGGGCGACGAGCTACCCAATGCTCGTCATCCGACGGTCCGCGCCTACGGAGGCCGACGATCCTCAGCAGACGTTCGCCGCCAGCGTCTTGTGCGTCTGCCGTGGCGGATGGGACGTTGGGCGCTTTGGCGCCGTATCCGCTCCGCCACCTCCTTTGCGAGCATCACGTCCTCGCAGAAGGAGGTGACTGCGTCCCACTCTCTCTCGCCCCGGAGCATGGCTTCTACCAGGCCCCGACGCGAGAGGTCTCCGCCACCGATGGCCGTTGTGAGAACACGGCGGTGCTCAGCCCAAGCTGGGCACACCTCCACCGTATGCTCCACCGTGTCCTCCGGCCGATCCGCACAGTAAAACACGCGGGCGTATCCTCCACCCGGATCCGATACAGGTACCTGCCGAAGCAGCCGTGACCGGTCAGCACCTGCGTCGTCCGGAATGAGAGGACGCCGTGACGTCTCGTCAGCCACACCTCGAAGAGGGACTTACCGCCGCTATCGTGGCGTGCCCAGCCAAGGGTTGCGACAGTCGTTGTCGCCATTCCGCCATGAGGTTCTGCCGGAGCTCCGTCCGCCGCGCGGCAATTTGTCGCGGTAGCGGAGCTACGCCCCGGCTCTGCGCCTCCCCGCGCCACACATACAGTGACGCAAGGACCTTCGCCTCGAGACCCCATGGCGGTAGTCCGGCAAGGAGGCCCGCCGCCTCGCAGGAGATCGTGCGGTATCCCCGTATCAGCCGTATGGCCATCGCTCTTTGTGGCGCGTTCAGAAAGCGGCCTTGCCGCCGCGCCACAGCTGCGGACCATACGGGGGCACCGTACAGGGCCATGGACCGCACGACTCCTGCGTAGAGCCGCCGGCAGGGAGCATTTGGCCCCCCAGGTTTGGCAAAAGACGCCGCATTATGCAGGTGAATTTTACCAACCTGGGAGCCAAAAGGCGGATGTGCTCCTTGAAGTTCCACCGGCTGTCGAGGACGAGTCCCAGGTACTTCATCGTCGACCCGACGCCGATGTGAACCCCTCCTGCCGTGATCTGGAGACCCGGAGGTGGCGCGTTCCCCCGGCCATGAAAGCACATGGCCTCGGATTTGTGCAGCGCCACCTCGAGTCCCAGTTGCCGGATTCTCTCAACGACTGTCGCAACCCCAATTGTAGCCGCGTCGACCGCCGCCTGATGCGACCCCCCGTGAGCCAAAACTAGCGTGTCGTCAGCGTAGCATACCACGCTGACGCCGCTCGGGAGGTCGGTGCGCAGCACCCAGTCGTATCCGATGTTCCACAAGAGCGGCCCCAGAACCGAACCCTGGGGAACACCGCACGACATCTCGCCTGATCCATTCCCTTGGCGACCGGGGTAAATGACGGCCCTATCCGTCAAGTAGGCCCCGACAACGCGACGGAGGTAAGCCGGCACCCGGTGATACCGGAGTGCCTCCCTGATACAACTCCAGGGCAGGGTATTAAAGGCATTGGCGATGTCAAGCGACACCGCCAAGACGACCCCTACCCCGGGAAACAGCATCCCCGTCGCGAGAGACCTCACGCGCATGATGGCATCCACAGTAGAGCGCCCTCTGCGGAAGCCAAATTGGCTGTCCGCAAGATCCGGCCCAACCCTCGTCAGGTGCTCGACGAGGCGGTCTGAAATAACTCTTTCGAAGAGCTTGCCCACCTCGTCGAGCAGGACGATGGGCCGGTATGCGGACGGACTGTCCGCGGGGCGCCCATGCTTCGCGATGAGGACCAGTTTCCCCGTCTTCCAACGAAGTGGAAACTGGCCCCTCTCCAAACATGCCGTGAGGAACCTCTGAAGTCGAGGCCCGAGAGCCCCAAGGCCAGGACCCAGGCTTTTCCAGGCAAGCCGTCGGGCCCTGGGGCGGTGTTCTTGGCCTTCATCTTGGCCACCGCCACCCTCAAGTCTACCCCGGTCACCGCGGGAACAGTGACGTCGTCGTCGTGGTCCATGCCGGGCGCCGCCGAAGGCGGAGCCATGGGCGGAGGAGCGTGCTCCCCTAGTGCAGGGAACAGAGCGCCAACGACGCCCTCGACCAGTTCCTGCCGGAGACTCTGCGTCAGTGGGGGCGCCCAGATGCGGAGCTTGCTCCGCACCATTTTGTAAGGACGTCCCCACGGGTCTGCGTCAAGAGACTCCAGCAACTCCTGGTGGGCGCGATTCTTAGACTCTAGAATCGCGCCCGAGAGAGCGTCTTTGCGTCTCTGTACCCCTGGTATAGCTCCGCCTCTCGAGCCACCGCATCCACAGGCCGGATGCGGATTTGGCGGTACCTGGTGTACCGGCGTCGCGCGGCATAGCACGCCGCCTGGAGCGATGCCAGCTCCCGCGACCACCAGTACACCTTGCGCCGCGCTTGGCTTCGGCGGACTCGGGGCATTGCCGAGTCGCAGACAGAGGACATAGCCTCCCGGAACCAGTCGGCCTCGTTATTCACATCGTCCGGCCTGACCGGTGCTTGCACCCAGGACTGGACGATGGAGGCTTCCAGGAGGAGCTCCCTGTCCAGCTGTCTCAACGCCCAACGTGGACCACTTGGGGCCCGTCGGACTGGCGCGCTCGAGGGATCGGTGGAGACGTCGAACCGGATATACCGGTGGTCCGACAGCGTCTCCACCGCCTCCATTACTCGCCAGTCGACAACACGCTGCGACAATGCGGGGCTGGCAAACGAAATGTCCACCACGGACTCACCTCGCATCCGCACACACGTGGCGACGGAACCCCTGTTGAGGACGTCCAGGCCAACCTCCAAGGCCCAGTCCTCAACCATTCGCCCCCGTACATCCGTGTACCGGGAACCCCAAGCCTGGCTCTTGGCGTTGAAGTCCCCCAGCACGACGACGGGAAGCGAACCGTACTCGACGACGACGTCACTCAACTCCCTGAGGGAGTTGTGGAATTCGGCGAGAGTTCGGCTCGGAGAGAAGTAGCACCCCACTACGACTATCCCTCCGAACCGAGCTGCGACACAACCCTGGCCCCTCTTCGCCCTCTCGTGGGTCAGGGTACCGGCGGCGGCCGACGCGATGATGGCCACCGAGCCGCTCAGGTCCTCCACCCAGTCATTCCTGGGCGGGACAAAGTACGGCTCGGAGACCACGGCGATATTAATCGACCACCGCGCCATGCTCTGGAGCAAGAGATCCTGAGCTCTGGCGCAGTGGTTGATGTTCGCCTGGAGAAAGCGCAATGGGGCCATTAATGGCATTCCATTGCGCTCTCTCCAGAAGTAGCAGCGGCAGCGCTAGCGGGAGCCGCGGCGGAAGCGGCAGTGGAGGCCGTGGGCCGGCGTTTGCCCCGGTATTGGCGGGAGCGGCGCAGGCTCTACTCCCCGCCCGGTCTTCGGCTGGCTTGCCAACCGCCGCACAGGCTAAGCAGTGCGGCTTGTCGGCGATGCACGAGCCGATTTTATGACCGGGCTGACCGCAGCGGAAGCACAGCGCGCTGCGGTCGACCTCCGAGGTGCACCTTACCCCGACGTGATGTCCGGTCTGACATCGGTAACACCTCAGAGGCTGGGGCTCGAGCAGCTTAACCTGCGCCGACACCCAGCCCACCAAAAGCTCTCCGGCCCTCAGCCACCACTTTGGCCGCCGTCACGGGCAGCTGACCGTGATGGCCAGCATACCCGCATAGTCGGGACGTAGGGCTCCCGGCTTCAGCTCTTCAGCTGAGCATCCCGTAGTCCCGACAATGGCGGCCACCACTTCCTCCACCGTGACGGAGTCATCCAGACCCGATATGCGCAAGCTTACGCTCTTTACGGGTCTGGACACTCTAGCCTCGGCCGCATCAAACGCCGCCCGTAGCTTTGCAGCTAGGGCGTCCGCGGCCGGGCCACTGCTGGCTCCCGGGAGCTCGAGTTTCCGGACTCCGGTTGCGGTTACTCTTAACCGCAACCCCCCAGCAATCCCAAGCTCCGCGGGGTTGATTAACCCCTTTGCCTTGGAAAGGAGGTCCGCGTACGTCACGCCCTTCTTTACCGCTTCCGGCTGTAGTGTGACAACTACAGCTGCGGACTTCGGGGCGCAAAGCATATTGGCGACGCTCCTCTCCTTGGCGCGCTGCCGCTGCGCCTTCCGCCGCTCCGTGCGTCGGGTCGAGGCGGAGGCGGCGGAGGCGGCGGAGGCGACGACGGCTTCGTTGGCCTCGTAGATGGCCCTGAGCTTTGGCTCGTCGGGCCGGACGTCCCCGGCGTGGGTTGCGGAGCCGCGGCGGCCGCGTAGGACGCAGCCTTCTTGGAGCCCGCCAGAGGTGGCCGGAGGACAATGCCCTCCAGAACCGCAAACCGGGCAGAGAGGGCACCGATCTCCTGGCGGATGCCCTCTCGTATCAGGCTCAGGAGTTGTTGCCTGTCCGCCGGCTGCACCGCACTCACCTCTGGAGGCGTCTCTACAGGACGAGAGGACTGAACGAGGGCAGAGGCCCGGCTGGACTTCAGTTCCGCGTTCTCCCTAGAGAGACGCTCAACCTCCGTCGATAGCCGGGCGATATCGGCCCTCATCCCCTCGTTACCCGACTCGGGATCCGACTCCAAGAAGGTGGCCGCTGCTGCCGCCATAATGGAGGCCGCGGCCTCTTGCGCAGCCTTCTCTTTCGAGGACCGCAATTTCTTTTGGCGGACACTCGCAATCGCCGCCATCACGACCTCCTCAAATTTGGCCCTTTTTTCTCGGCTTCTTTTGAGGTCGTGCGGCGATCGGGTGCCGCCCCTCCTCGGCGAGCCTCCCGCTGTCCCTCGCTTCTTTGAGGGCCCGACCCTTCACCTTCGCTCCGTGAGACACGGAGTGGGATCCGCCCCGTTTCCGGGGAGCGACGCACGAAGCCTTTGCCCCGCCGCCCTCGGAGGACGAATCCCCGATCCTGCACCTGATCCGCTTCCGGAATGACTCCGCCGCTGCCGTCTTGACCTCCATAGATCTGGGGCCCGCGACTGAGCTCCATCCGCTAACCATGCTGGATGCTGAGTCAGAGTCTGACCCAGCACCCCGCGTTCGCTCTTCGGCCGCGACTTCATCACGCGGACGTTCCCCACCTTGGGAGTTCGCCCGCGCGAGTCCTCGGCGGACTGTTTGTCCCCTACGGGACGTGGGCCTCCTCGGCACCTATTGCTCCCGGCTCCTTCTTTCTCCTCCCCTGTGCGTCTTAGGTTTTAATTGTGAATCCATTTTGTTCCCACGAGTAAAAACTTTGTGTACTGGCTCAAAATACTGTGGTTCGCACTAGCGACTAAATCAAGCTACCCATTAGCTGTTACAACCCCCCCTCACGGTGCGCCGCCGCTTGGGGATTTGGGGTAATTTTTATAGAGGATTTCTTCCTCGCGGTCCAGGCAGTTAAGCCAGTGAACCCTCGGTCCCCGTAGATCAAGTGTGTCTGACGCTTACGCCAGAGACACTTGATCATGTTTGGGGTTACGAGATTTGGCGGCGGCGAAAGAGGGACCACTCCCCCTTTCGCCAGCCCGGTGACAGGGTTAGTGAACACCGAGCCCGCTACTACTCCCAGGTAGGTAATCCTTACATAATATTATAAAACAAAGTCCCCTACCATATTTGAACGCGATACACTCAAAAACTACCAACCGGATTTCAATGAAATTTGGTATGGAGATATTGTGATACCCTGGGAAGATAATGGGATACTTTTTATTGCTGAAAAACTCTTTCATCCCAGCGAATCTGTGAGCAAAAGCTAGTTAAATATAAAAATATATAATATACAAGTCTTACCCACTATATACGTCAGAGTACAGCCATTCGACTATAGCCACATCGAACCGTTCGTTGCTGTCTGACATAAATTTTGAATATTCGGATGCATCACCGCATCATTAGCTATATCATGCATTAAACTGTACATCATTCCCATGTCACTGAAGTCTACTTCACCATCTATAATTTTTTTTATATCTAGTGTTGATTCTGAAATTAATTTCGATTTTAGTTATTAATTTCGTAATGTTAAATCAATTTGGTACAAATCGATTAAGAGTACCTAGTATTTGCACCCTTGTCCACGTATTTTTCGGCACGAACCATAAAGTACCAAAATAAAACAATATAAATAAAAAACAGTAATGATTTGGTAATTAAAAAAATCTTATATAAACCTATTGTAAATATGAAATATTGTAACGATATTTTTATTAATTAAGCTTATAATAACGCCTACTGTATTTTATAGCGTTATTTTATATTGTCAATGCTGTATACACTTGTAATAGGTTTGCATATTAGTACTATTGCATAATTATCTTTTTTTATTTATTCATTTTTACTTATTAAAAGGAACAACGTACAAAACACACATCGATACCTAATTAATACAAGATTTCAAACAAAAAGCTAAATGTTGTTTCAATTACGAATCGTTCGTCACAGCATGCACATAATACAAAATTAATAAAGGGATAAAATAGGGTAAAATATTTAGTTCTTGAGATGCTGGTCTACAATAAAAAGAAAGATATTTGGGAATTTATTAGAAGCTAAGCATGGACTGTTGGGTGTATTTTGAAGAAATTCATCTTAAATAATGTATGTTATGCTATGCTTGTATGTTAATTTGATTAACAGACAAGCGATATGTACAGCGGGGCTTTTTTTGGGAAAGCCTTTTACACGGACCGTGTAAATCTAATAAAAAAGTGTTTCGCAAACTAAATGAGCAAAAAGATTTTTACGAAATATTGTCCTCTTTGTTTTTGTTTGTCTTAATATGTCATTCTATGCAGTTTGTACTAATATTATAAAAAGGAAATTTTTGTGAGCTTTTTGTTGGTTTGTATGGGCTCATATTTGGAACTACATAACCAATGTCATATCAGTAAGCAATAAAAAAACCTATTTTAAACGAAATTATTAGTCCATACTATATATCAGTGGTGAAAGGTGAAATTTTACAAAAGGTAGCCCGAGGCAAAAAAAAATTAAAATCATCGCGGCCAATTTAATAGTAAAAAAAAATAAGACAAACGTAAATAAACCTAAAAAGGGAAACCGGTAGGAATCAAGTTGTGTGGACGCTTCGCCACTACTATATACTAGTTTTTATCCCGTAAAAACTTGATCACGCGAACGGAACTTTGAGCAAAGATAAAAAAAAATATATATATTTTTATAAAAAAAAACAAATAAACATATAAAATTGTTAAACAATAAAACTGATCAGACAAGATGTTTATAATTTTTTTTCTTAAAAGTCTTTTCGTCACATACATCCGTTTCGAGAAATATACATAAAATATTTTTAGCTTACCAAAAGGAAACAATTCTATGTTAGACGAAACGTCAATTTGCCGAAGTTTCGGATGTGATGGTTTTATCAAAAACGGCGTTATATACGTCACCTGAAACAAGTCAAAAACAAAAATAAGATTAACTTAAATTTTATTTTATTCTATTTCACACAAAACATATTATTATTGAGTAAATATAATACAAGTTGTATATAAGATCTTTTAACATAATTATTTTTTTATTTTATTTATTTGGGTTAAAAAATAATTGTACAATAAATTGCATAAAAGTGAAATAACATATATATTGAAGATAATCGTACAACTAACTACATTATCCACAGTTTATAAATTATAACCCAAAACTTGCGTTTCAGAATAAATATTAAGATAGTATTGACAATACATTATATGGAAGCGGCGATAGCCTAGTTGGGTGTGGAACGGACTGCCAAGACGAATGTCCGCAGGTTCAAATCCCAAGGGCACACACCTATGACTTTTCTAAAAAATCATGTGTGTATTCTTTGTGAATTTATCGTTCGCTTTAACGGTGAAGGAAAACATCGTGAGGAAACCTGCACATCTGAGAAGTTCTCTATAAGAATTTTGAAGGTGTGTGAAGTCTACCAATCCGCACTAGGCCAGCGTGGTGGACTAAGGCCTAATCCCTCTCAGTAGTAGAGGAGGCCCGTGCTCAGCAGTGGGCAAGTATATAATACAGGGCAGACATAACACCAACGCTACTATTTTGTCTAAAGAGTAGAATCGATTCCGTATAACTCTAATGAGCTTTTAGAAACATAAATAAATTTGATCAATTTTTTTTTAAATAACTAACAACCACTTTGTCAATTTCTTATTTTTTTTATACGTACATGACAAAGTGATCCCAATGCACCTGATGGTAAATTGAAACTGGAATGGGCTCCAATAGAATGTTGACTGATAGATGAAGTTGAGAAAGACGATTACCCCTCGGAAGTCGATACAATTATGTCGGCCTGTTGGAACCGGATATACACAGGCTGATCCTGGAACATGACACCCTTACTCTTCGAGGTGTTGGGTTCGAATACCGGGTTGAGCACTGATATTGGTTTTTCTACTCAGTACCTTTATCTATTTCTTCACATAATCTATATCACATCATGGGACGGAACACATACGACAAGATACTCTAGTTTCCCCACTGCCTACCCTATCGGTGATAAAGTCATGACAAGTTCCCTGTTTTGAATCCACAGAGGTTATATATAGAACCGGTCACAAAACTTAAAAAAACACAACACTGCACTAACATTAAATATTAAAATCCGACTTACATCATGTCCAGCTTCCAGAAGTAGCTTCACATATCCCTCTCCAAGGATGGAGTGGCTTTTCCCAGGGTAAGGGAACGCAACAAGCACATTATAAGCCGATACATTTACAATGAACACTGATAACAATATAATTTTGTACATATCGGACGCGACCGTCTGTCGTCAACTGACTATTTAATATGGTTATCTATTATTGTATTGTATTGTATCATCTGAGTGTATTGTTTTTAGAGATCCGTGTATTGATGCTATAAGATAAGAGAATAATGTTGTGTAAGCCGTTTGTCTGTGTGACGTTTACGGAGCTGTTTACTGGTGGTATCTCATATGTGAGAGTCCGCCTGGTTACCTAACCAGGCGGTACCTACCACCGCATTTTCTATTTGTGCCACCAAGCAGCAGTGTGTAGACACTGTTGTGTTCCGATTTGGAGGACATTGTAGCCAGTGTACTAGACATAATTAGACTTAACATCTCATGTCATGTCATATAAGTAAAAGACAAAATATAAAAATAAAAAGTAAAAAATTAAAAAACAAATACAAAGATTCCTTGTCATGGATAGGGGGACGTGAAAAAAAACATCTCATGTCTCAGAATGGCGATCGCAGTAGAATACTTTGTAATTCAAAGTGTTGGATGGTGTTTCTACTGTTTATGGACGGTCGTATCACTTATCATCAGGCGAACGGCAAGCGCGTCTCGTCTTTCAAATCAATAAAAAAAAAATTACATGGGCGGAACCGCAGACGAAAGTTAGTATGTGTTAATCCGTCACTGTGTCTGTCTGTACACAATAAACTCAAAAACTACCGAACGGATTTCGATTAAATTTGTTATGGAGATCATTTTAGATACTGGGAAGCACATTGGCTACGTTTTGTCCAAGGAACAATATATATCAGGACTTTTATCTTGAAAAACTCTTCGACGCGGGCGAAATCGCGAGCAAAACTAAATATAATAATAAAAAGAGAAGAAGATGGTGCCCAAGCAAAATCAAAGAATTGTCGCCCTTTTTAGAAAACCTTACCACACACACGGCACTTTTGAATAATTATATAGCGCCATATGAAAAATAAAGATATCATAAAAATAGTTCAAGGGTGGACAAATCACACGATTCCCTTGAAAAATATACAAAATGACGTCATGAACCGAAAATAATGCATAAATTAATATTATAAACTACTGAAGTATCATGTTTGTCATTTAGTACGCGTTATCGTATTGTAGGCAGTGACGTCATTTTTATACACATATTAATATTATGAATTGCTGAAGTATTATATGTACCATTTAATATGGTTATTTTTATTGTATTGCATGCACTGACGTCATTGTTATAAATATAAATAGTGTATATAAGTGTTATTAGTTTTCCAGTGTCCATTAATTTAAAATATTTTTATAAGTTATTTTTAATGAAAATAATAAAATATGTCTTATCGTGTTGTGTTACGGAACCCAGTGTGAACAGGGGCCTTATTCTCTATCCCGCACGTTATTTTGACAGTGTGTAACAAGCACTTAACACAACCCATCATGTTTAGTGCTATAGAAATTTGGCTTACAGAATACCATTCCACACACATTTCTCGAAGATAACATGACACGGCCGCGTTACGCGTTTACACTATCACACAGAATAAGGGCCCAGCTTCGACTTGAACTTGATCAGTTTATTTTATAAGATAAATGATCACGTTTGTGTTGTCTGCAAATACACAGACTTATTTGAGTAAAGCTGTTTTCTTGCCGTTGTGTAATAACCCAAATGTCACACACGGCCAATGTCACCCTCACGCTTGTTATCTCCGAAGGGGTAGGCAGAGGCGCAACTGGAACACCCTGTTTGTGTGTATATCCATGATGTAATGGGATCCGAGACTATACACATACACTATAAATTCCTGACTTCAGGCTGATACTGAGAAAAAAAACCAATACCACTTTGCCCGTCCAGGAGAACGAACCTGAGACCTCAGTACTGCATTTGTACTATAATACAACTACGCCACCCAGGCAGGCAACTTTGCAGGCAATCTAAATGTCATAATTATATTAACAACATCACACAATTGATGCGTACAAAGTTGTAATAGCAGTTTGAAACATATTGCAATAAAAAAAGTCCCAATACAACTAGTTCATAACACAAACATTAATTATTAATTCTAGACCTACGATATATTAACTTATTTTCAATTTATTTTTATATTATATTGTTTTATTTCATCAGTCCGTTCAATATTTTCTTGGAAGCTAATAGAAGAATATTTGTATCCGCCCGTATAGGGACCACCATACATAAGATGGTAATATATGGTAAAACCCGCCATAGTGGCCCACGTATTTCGTTCCGGGATAGACCTGATATCCAGTTTCAAACAAGCCGGCATAATTGTATCGACTGGCGACGGGTAATCATCTCCTAAAACTTGATATCTGAACTCCGCTTATCATCAGCAACAGGGGGCTCATTTATCCATGGCCAAAAAAATATCATCGCGACAATATTTTTTGATTCGATTATACAATGTTATCTTCAAGTCGTAATGGCAGTTAATTTCCACACTTAATACCGAATGAAAATCTCAAAGTCTTCATGACAACTGATTGCGATAATAATTTTACTCAATGCGATTCAATTTCGTCAAACAAGGATCTCAGTTGCTAGGATGTTATATTATCTAGTTACACATGTTTTTTTTTATGCAACTGAAAACAGCAAGTTACTTAGTAAGCGAAATGACTACCACGAACAATAAACGGTGATAACACGACTTGAACCTTTTTTAACACGGAGAAATCCGTTTACGGTGGTTTACGGTTTATTGGTGTTAAGGGTTAATATGGACGGAATCTTTTTTTTTTTTAATTTTATTTATTTATTTATTTCCACATACAACTATTTTACAGATAATACCCAATACAATAGTGTAGTACAATAGTTATTATAATATTTTATTATTACTTACTATTACATAAGCGGCCGATGTGAATTCCGTCAAAGAGCATGAAAATATATCAATCTGGTTGGACAAAGCATTGAGCACACGCAGTGTATAAACATGTATAACATTTTACGGGTTCAAATAAATTATTTCATTACGAATTTCTGCCGGACACACCGGTATAACTCCTACTGACTAAAACTCCGCCATTCAACTCTCCCTAATATCGAAGGTTGCGGTGCGCAAGCGCATGCAACCGAAACCTTCGCAAACACAATTTGAATATAATAACAGTCTACTCCAGTTTCATTGTGGTTAATTATTAACAGCAGTTTTTAACACACGATCTAAATCTAAATCTGATTCCGTGAATAAACTAATCAAGATAAGTTTTTCTTTATACGAGGCCACCACTGCTCCTGATGGTAAGTGGAGTGGGGTTCAATAGAATGTTGACTGACGAGAGATGGTTACCCCTTGACAGTGTGACGATCGCGCGTAACAGGGTACCGGACTCATTTTTGTTCTTAACAATTATCAAATATTTACATAATATAAATTATAACACCAAAGAAATTATTAAAATCCAGTGAAAAATTAACAAGTTATAAGCATTTGAATTTCGGTGGAAGGGGTAATTAACAAGAAACAGAAAAGAGACAAAATATC
Organism: Manduca sexta; assembly: GCF_014839805.1. Taxonomy (NCBI): domain Eukaryota; kingdom Metazoa; phylum Arthropoda; class Insecta; order Lepidoptera; family Sphingidae; genus Manduca; species Manduca sexta. The sequence goes on along the minus strand of NC_051120.1, from coordinate 9,040,132 downwards.
CACATGTGACGTCATCGGGAATTACGACCCGTGCGAAAGAAAGAGATGAAGCGATATCCCCACATCGCGCCCACTCCTGCACATTACAATATTTTAAATATGAATTACTCGTTCATTTTTTTAACCAATTTTTATGCTGTTTTCGCAGAAGTGCTTCTTTTCGTATTTAAAGCCATTACACATAGAATAATGTACAAAATCAAGCATAGGCCGGTCCCCTACTATATTAATACGGTGGCGGGTAGTAGTAAGTAAATTTGCAAAAAATCAGTCTGTCGTTGACCAACGCCTATTGATGCTTCAGACAGTCGATACAATTATGCCGGCCTGTTGAAACCGGATACATACAGGCTGATCCCGGAGCCTTGATTTTAATATCTTGTGTACGGTGGTTGTTATCTGGGTGCGTATAAAATATATCCAACCACCAGCAAAATTAAGCATGTCAAAGAAGCTTTGTTCTCAATCGTTCTTTTTCTACAACTTTTTTTTCATATTTTGGTACATCAATGTGACTGCACTGCACCTGGTGGTTAGCACGATGCCGTCCAGATAGAATATCGAATACAAACAGCTGGCTATCTCTTGTCATTCCACACAATCATGTCGGTCTATTAAGATGCTTCTTCATGCTGCGGCGGAAACACCTGTTATAGTTTATCACTTGTCAGTCGATATTTATTTTAGGCTTTACTTCACTTAACATCAGAGGCTGTAGCTACTATACCGTTCTACAAACATTAATGCTGATAAAAAACAGAAAATTAAAATGTGAATGACATACGCAGCAATGAGTCTATCGCTACCATATATAATTTTCATACATAACGTTAGCGTTAACGATTGCAGGTAGGCATCTTAGCTACAGCCCCAGGTATAGAAACCACATTGCTATGCTATCGATAAATTTGTTTCTTAAAAGTGCTGTTAATATATGATATGATAACAAATACAAACTCACTCTCTTATCCTCGAAGTATTAAAATTTATAAATAACAAAAACATTAAATTAGATTTAAACATCATATTTCATCAAAGCGGCAACTGATACGTGAACGGTGAGTTGAACGTTTTATTAATGTGCGATAAGATATAAATGTAACCGGTAGACCTGAAGATAATAAAAACTGCTATAACTCAAAGGCGAATATAATATCAGCCCTGCATAATGATTTCTTATGTTTACGCGAATGTTGACTTCGAAATAAAACTAGTTTTTGGATTTTATTACTTATGTTTAAATTTTCTTCTGACGTTTCGAACTCTGCAGCTCTTCATGGTCACGACTGCAGTGTTACTCGTTCGTAAAATCTACGTTACAATATCTACCTACATTTTACATTTATACTAAATTCCCAAAAAAAAAAAATTGTTAAACTTCACATCTATGTGAGCTCGCGAACATTTCTTCTCCTCCTCCAATCTGCTCATCCCATAGTAAATTCCGATCCTTCTCCCGCTCTTCCTTCCTCATTTCATTCCCTACTCTTCATCAGGCCCTCGCACTCGCTAAGCTGAGGGATTGAAGTATCCCGCTCGCAAGTTTCTCCCAGTGCTGACTGCAAGGAAACCCTAAAAAAAATATCTATAGCCACCTGCCGATGAAGTCACAAAAAATGATAAAAAGCAAAAAAAATGTGTTGATCAGATCGCTACTAAAGTTCACAGGTTCAGACATATGTCTAATGTATTGATTCTTCAAGTGGTCCAGGTGGACCCCCAGAGGCCCGTGGGAGACGGGAGTCTACGTTAGCGTGAGCAAAAAATGGGGATTCACAATCCGTAACCGGGGGTGTGCGAAAATTTATCTGGTTTTGATAGTAAATAACCAAAATGTTGGCTTGACTTCGCCTATCGATGTAGGTAGATAATATTTTAAGAAATTCAGCGTTTGGTATATGTAAAAACCTTCATATTGTGGGGAATATGGTAGAAATTTATTTATAGGAGTCCACTGGAACTAGCAAAATTTCAAAGTGGTCTGTGAGAAAAAAATATTGGGGAACCTCTTGTCCAATATTAAAATCGGTCCAGCCATTTTCGAGTCCACACGGAACATACACATTTATATTTTGTATATTTAGATAGATATATCAAACCGATACGTTATCATTCAGATTCAAATAAAGACATTCCAGCAATTATTAGGTCACAGAAGGTTATCGTACTTCCAACTAGTTCTTATCTATACTAATATATAAAACTGAAGAGTTTGTTTGAACGCGCTAATCTCAGGAACTACTGAACCGATTTTGAAACTTTATTTATTAGAACAATATCAAAATGACCCTTAATAATAAACAAATACATAATTCCAAGTACCTACTATGGAATATTTGTATGAAAATAAAATGTGGGGAAGTGTGAAATGATGATCGTAAGTCCAATATACGTTGCCGGGTCGTAAAATAAAATCAGTCCGTATGACGATCACAAAGAGTTTATTTTTCCACAACACAAAAAATAGAAGGAGAAGAGAGCGATAGTACATATAACAATAAATACGAAAAGAAGTGAACACAAAATTAAGCAGCTGCGAATTAGCTGGGCACAAGGAATTGTAAGGCGTCAAGCGATAAGCGTCTCGCGTCGGAACCGAATTAGCGCTGACTAATTGTTCCTTCCGAAACGCATGCGCGTGCGCCGCGCTGGCCGTCGCTCGGCGCGGCGGGCCAACTCGTACCATGTATACAATTACGCCATCGACGCTGTGAATATTTGTATTATTTGTCATATTTGTATTATCAAAAAAGGAAAATTTGATTGTTTATTTCTATAACATAAGTATTTGTGGCGGACGAACATTATATTTATCCCTGTTATATCTATTATAAATAAATTAAATTAATTGTATAGCTTATTGCTCAGTAGATCGGACATTTTTTCTATCGTACGATACCATTGCAGGGCTACCTGCGTACCTGGTTGATCTCCGCTGAGATTGGCCGCTGCGGTCAAAACTCAAATGGAAGGGATTTATTCATTCAGCCATCGATTCTTGCGGCAGTGTATACAAATGTTTTGTTCGATATTGTTTTTAGCAATAACGTGTCCTTTGGAGCACAAATTAAAGTTCTACTAAATGCATAAATCTATTAATAAATAACAATTATTGCGCACAAGGAAAACGGGATTAAACCTATTAATAAAAGAGAGAATATGTTAAAAGAGATAGATGATGCGGAATATAAGTTCCTTTATTATTTACGCATATAGCTATCTATGTGTTGTATCGCATGGTCAAAGTGCTTGCTTGCTTTTCGGAACATTTGTATTTGTTTTGTTAGTGTTATTGGTAGTCAACAATCGTTCAGATGAACTCTCGATCATGTACGATATTTGTCATATCTGATATTCAGTAAATTGTTAGAGCAATTCGATCGCGCGATTAAATCGAATGCTGCTTCGTGCAGGCGCCGGGACGAAACCAATTAAGTTGTTTTCAAGCGATCAAGCGACATCATTAATAAAATATTGGTGTAAAATATGTTGGTGTATGTGTCAAATTTATGTTGAATATTAAACAATGTTTAGTGAATACACGCCTTTATAACTGTGCTACTGAAAATTACTTAATCAGTTAAATTAGTATTTTGTGTATGAATTTGATTAATATGTGTTCTGCACTAAAATATTTACCACAATGGATAATTTGGGTGACTATTTTTTGTGGTATGTACTATGCTTTCTTGTTAATATTGTAAACGTTGTGTTTATTAATGTGTTCATGCAGGGTCATTTTTCTTAACAAGTGGGAACACATACTCAAATTTACCTGTGCTAAATTGTACCAAAAATTATCCATGTATAATGAACATTGTACCAAAAATCCCAGTTTTTGTTTTCTAATTTTTTGATAAATTTATAGTTGAGTGCGAATTGCGCATGAGTGTATTTCTGACTGCAAGTGTGATGTTGCCCTTGCATCGAAATTTCTTATAGTAGTAATAGCATTAAGGCGCATAGAATAAAATTACTTTCTATTGATATCTATTTTATTCAAACACTTTTTTATTTTACATTTACGGTTCGAGTAACTTATTATAGTGTTGTTTTCAAGATAAGTTTGTGGTGTCCTTTAGCAACGCATTGTCAACGCTACCTTGTATAATTGTTAGTGTAAACACTGGAACTGATTTGGGTTAAATGGGTTGACAGATGGAAGTCACGGATTAACATGTCATGCGCGACATAGAATGAACCCGAGAAGACGCATAGAGGAGTTTTTAAACACAGAAAGAACAAATACGCCCATGGAGTCGCAAGAAAATCCTAGTAATGTCTAAATATATTTGCAGATGTTTTAAAATTAAAGTATTTTTCGGATGTATCGCGGTTTTAATATTTTAGTTTTGTCCCAACGTTTCAAAGAATATTAATTAAAGAATGTTAAAATCGCAATAAAATCCGATAATAGTTTAATTTAAATGTCTTACATTCGCGTAAACATAAGAAATCATTATTTTCAGTTGCTTTTATATTAACATATTCTCGACTTTTCATTGTTGATAAGCTTAAAAAAATATTTGTAAAGTAACCTTCAAGTAAATTCAGGACTTGGTCTATCTGTATTTATAATCCAACTAGTAGTTTTTGCCATTCCGTACTTCCAAAAACGGTGTAGTCGAATGGAAATAATAATTTTTAATATTGCACGATCTAGTTTTTGCTTGCTTATACGAACGTCTTCCAGCAACTTCAAAATCAAAATAAAGTAATATTTTAGTTAAGAATACATTTTACTCTGCATTAACATGAAAAACTATATCCAATGAAAACATTTTTAATTTAATAAAATTTTGACTTAGATTACAATTTTAAGTGTTTCCATTTTTACAGAGGAACCGAAATTAATTCTGCAAGTGTTTGTAAATGACAAACAAACCTACAATGGTAAGAAAGCTGAAATTTAGATACATATACCATCATATTATTCAAAATAGTGTGTGTTCTGATTCTTGTGATTGGAAAATTTGTCTCTTTGGAAATAACTTTATAAGTAATAGAGTTTTTTCGACATAAAAGTATCGATTGTTTTAACAGTTAAGGAAAACATCCTAAGAAAATCGCATACCTGAGAAGCTCTGTATAAGAATTTTGAGGGTGTGTGAAGTCTACCAAACCGCACTAGGCCAGCGTGGTGGACTAAGGCCCTTTCGGTAGTAGAAGAGACCCGTGTCCATCAAGATGGTATATAAGTAATACAAGGCTGATATTATTATGGGCTATGAAATTAAATATTACTTAGGGTTCGATTCCAGGATACCTGGGGCCTTATTCTCTATCCCGCACGTTATTTTAACAGTGAAATTCTGCATTTCGTTACAATTTTTATTTTTTTTCTAGGAACCATCTATTATGATGTTGGCGATAGATTGCGTTTTTCCTGTGATGTATTACATGAGCCGGTTTACGTAGTGTACCGTAATAAAATCATCCATCAGTGGAGTGAGTATTTTTTAATAGTCGTGAAATGACGTCACAAGCGAAAACTGGTAGGTCTCTCATATGTGAGAATCCGCCTGATACCACCGCAATATCTATTTCTACCGCCAAACGGCAAAGCAGCGGTTTGATGAACATTGTAGTCAGTGTAACTACTGGACATAAGACTTAACATCACGTCGCAGGTTGGCGAGTGCAGTGATATACCGAACAATGCTTAATTCAAGGTGTTGGATGGTGTTTCTACTGTTTATGGGCGGTCGTATTGTTTACCATCAGGCGCACGGCAAGGTCGTCTCGTCATTCTAAGCAATAAAGTATCAGCCCGGATTTCCAAATTTGTGCCAAATAGGACGGTAAGATCGCCCCCTATCACATCATGGGATCTGTCCCAAAATGTGCCACATATTCTAGTATACCACAGAAAATGGTTGCACCAGATCCGCCTCTACGCCTTTGGGAATAAAGGCGTGAATTTGTATAGTTTTAAGTTGCAAAATGATAATTTAGTTTCAGGACATCAACACATAATACCACAACAAGGAACGATTCGGAAATTCGACTTTAATATTATAGCAGATGATTTAGACAACAAGTCTAGTATATACTGTACAATGGATGGAGAGAATATAAATACACTCCAAAGTGATATTAAGGAATTGATCATGAATCCAGGTTGGTTAAGTATAAGTTCTAACAGGTCGGTCTAGAAGTTTTTGAAGGAGCCCTATATCCAGCAGTGAACTTCCAAAGACCCTTACTTTGTGAATACATTGTTCTGTTTGTTTCCATAATGTTAATAATATATAATATAATTCATTTCAGGGACTTCGAAATCTGATGATAATATTATTGAATATAATGAAGAACACCCTACATTTACTTGCAACTGTAAAGGTAAGTTTGAATTTGGTTTAAATTATTTAAGTCAACGCAAAATAATACCATTTACGCACCAGATATGCTGGATCCCCACAATCTTGTATTTCAGATGTCAATAGAAATAGAAAAACTAAAAGATATTCCATGAAAGTAAAAATCTTCATTTTCAAATAATAAAAAATAACTAATCATTCCTAGATAGTACAGTCACAAAAATAAATGAACAAATTCAAAATTAAATATACTTATTTCTCCGTATCCATTTTTCTTCGCTAAAATTAACTCCAAATAGTTTACTTTATTTTAGATAAAGAAAAAAAATCGATTGAATTTAATCCACCGAAGCATTTTGAAGTTTCGGATTTGTTCAGCTATTTTTGCGGCTGACTATAATCTGTATTTGGACTCAATATTAATATTAACGATGAAACGAATACAGGTTCCTATGAAGGAAAGAAAATTCTGCCGGCCACCGATTCTAACTCATATTATGTCTGTGTAATCATCAACAAAATTAACGAGAGCGGAGAAGAGGCACATTATACACGAGAAATTTATAATAAGACTATATTCAAGTATATTCCGATGCAAAAGGAAAATAATACACACAATGCCTCAAAGTTATCAAACACTAGTAAGTACTTCAATGGATATACTTTCACAATTAGAATATATAGATAGGAAGTGAAGCGAATTTTGTTAAAATAAATATTATCACTGACTACAGAAATACTTTTATATATTTCACCAACCAACCGATTTACAACTGTCAAGGACTAACTGCTCCGGTCTAACGCTCAATGTTTTCATAGCAAAAAGCATCACAAATACCTTCATACATCAATATTTATGTACTACATACTATATTTGGCGTTTCGATCATTCATTGTGTTCAACTGAATTGAACTGTCATCCATTCAAACTGATTTTAGTATGGTGTCAATATTGATGCCTGTGGTTGTGTATTGAGTGGCATTCCTAATTTAAAAATGACAGTTTAAGTTTAAACCTGTATTTGAATAAAAAATATTAGTCAAATAAGTAAAATTTGTTGTTCAAGTGAATAAATAGGTTCTAACAGTGACGTTTTGGTTGCCATTTTAGTTCCGATTTTGAACAAATAGTTTATATAGATGTTCGTGTCTATAGAATATACGTCATTGCCCTCGCAAGATTATTTTTATCACAACACAAACTATAATATAAATATTGATGGGATCTTAATGGATCCTGCCAGGTCAGATGCAATTTTAATGTTACTTTTTTCTCGGTACGCATTACTTTGACAATTGATGGGTAAATTGTATGGGAATGAAATGGTAGACCTTTTATTGACTTGCTGTCTGGTTAGGCATCACTTCAATAATCATTTCTTCTACTACTCAGCAGTGTGAATGCAATGTTATATTCCGATTTGAAGGGCATTGTAGCCAGCGTAATTACTGGACATTATGTGGCTTAACATCTATTGTCTCAGAGTGATGGTAGAGTAATAATAATAATAATAATATCAGCCCTGTATTATATACTTGCCCACTGCTGAGCACGGGCCTCCTCTACTACAGAGAGGGGATTAGGCCTTAGTCCACCACGCTGGCCTAGTGCGGATTGGTAGACTTCACACACCTTCGAAATTCCTATAGAGAACTTCTCAGATGTGCAGGTTTCCTCACGATGTTTTCCTTCACCGTTAGACGATAGAATGTCAGTTACTATTTTTTGTACGCTCACAGCAAAGTGAACCCACTGCACCTGATGGTAAGTGGAGTGGGGTCCAATAGAAAGTCGACTGACGAGAAATTATTCACAGTCGATACACGCTGGCCATTTGGAATCGCATATACACAGGCTGATTCGGGAACGCTATACAATTACATGGGCCACTATATGTTTTAATACCTTATTACAGTGATCGTGATATAAAATATATCCTACAACCAGCTAATCTGCAACTGAAAGTTCTGTATGTTGCTACTGTCTATGGGCGGTCACTTACCAACAGGGGGAGCGTTATGCTCGTCTCTTTATTAAACAGCGATAAAAACATTGTTTATATACAGGGTGATTTTGACATTGCGTTACTAATTGAATTCACATACTCGTCTTCATCATTGGTGACATTGTGCCAAAAATCATCTTTTAATAACGAACATTTTCACCAAAAATCCCGGTTTTAGTTTTCTGATTTATTTGTCATTTTGTAGTTTAATGCGACTATGTGTGTGCGTGAGTGTATTTCTGACTGCAAGTATGATGTTACCACCGCGATGAGATCTCTAAGAGTATTAGTAGTGGCATTAGGGCGCGTAAAATTAAAATTACTTTTTATTAATATTTACTTTGATCGAAACTTAAACTTTCTTATTTTGTCTCTAGGGCGCAAATAACTTAATGTAAAGTGTTGTTTCCAAGTAGATAAGTATGTGATTTCATTTTAGTAACGCAATGTCAAAATGACCCTGTATATAATTTTGCTTTTTTAGGTATAATTGGGATCGGATTGGGTGTAACCGTATGTATCGTGTTGATGGGCATTGTTTGTCTTCTATATGTGGTAAAGAAAAGACGAGCCAAGCTTCAACCACCACGTAACCGAGATAGTGTGAGTGATCTTACTAATAGTCCAGTCAAAATAGACAAAAAAAACTGTGAGTTAGGAAAAATTCGCATAGAGCTGAAAATTGGTACAGGACGTCATTATCAATAAAATGTCAAAAGTCCCCATCGATCCTGTGTGTGCAAAAGATTTTATTCAAGGTCAAATGTCAAAAATTCCGGTTTTTCCCATTTTTCTCTGAAACTAGGTATTATCGAAAAATAAGTCAGACAAAAATTGTAGATCATACAATTCTCTACAACAATTGTTTTTTTTAGGGTTCCGTACCTCAAAAGGAAAACCGGAACCCTTATAGGATCACTTTGTTGTCCGTCAAGACCCTTTTTCTCAGGAACAGGATAAATGTAGTTACCCCTGTATTGATTTGGATAAAATTTGGCACACAGACTAGTGTGCTAAAAGTTGTTAAATAACATGTAACTTTTTATTTCGTAAAATAAAATTAATAATAATCACGTAGGCGAACATGAATGCATTTACAACAGGTACATGGTAATAATAAATTCATTATGACAATTAGGAGTTATTCCATGACCATCTTTTTGACGTCATTAATTTTCTTGTTAACTGCCAGATAAATTTTGCCTCCATTTTTCGGCTCAAAACGCGTTAACTAATGTTTTTCATGTATTCCAGGTTTCCAATCAAGTAATTTATGCAGATCTGGAACTATCCGAAAGACCTTCTAGAACCATCTTAGAACAAGAAAATGATGATACACCATACGCTCAAGTTATCGGAATCGTACAAAAAAATAAATAATAAAATTTACTTAATACCAATTTGTTTTTTGGGATTTGGGAAAAGGGCAAAGTATATGGAGATCTGACACTCACCAGCGTGTTGAACCACCAGACTTACTGCTTTAGCACTATCGTCGATATGGTAGGCCCATACTATGAGTCCGTTCAAGTATTACGTAACGCAACTTTTGAAGATTTTTGTCCCCCCCACCCCCACCCCCTCTATGTAACGCGCCGTAACGTTTTCCTATACGCCCCCGCCCCAAAAGTTATGTAACTCTAAAATATTTTTTTTTTCGGAAAGTACCGGAATACCACTAAAATACCCTTTATTATTGATTTAAATAAAAAATCCAATGTTACATAACACGTTGCTCGGAACCCCCCTCCCGCGCCTGTCACGCATCGTAACGTTTCACAGGACCCCCTCCTGCCCACCAAATTGCGTTACGTAATACTTGAACGGCCCCTATGGCGTAGTATGTATATACTTAATTCATGGTTCATAATAAGTTAAGATTATTTTTGTTAGTAATTGTAAATTATAAAATCGTGCTTTGAACTTGTGTCGTCGAAGCGAAGCCAAAATAAACGAAATTACTTTAATTTTTTATTATTTACTAGCATTAATTCTCAGCTCCACTCGCGTGAAAATTTGCTGAAATAAACTTCTTCCTACACTCTTTATTGGGATATAAAATAGTATATGTCCAGGTCTATGTAAATAATATTATGTATCTTGAAGTAGAGAGAATTATATTCTGACATAAATCCACTTATTATTTTAATAATAACATAATTAATACAAAAATTGGGTTGGGTTATGACTTTTATTAACACCTTCCTCACTATCGGTCTCATAGGTATAATATTTCCGATTCCCCCCTATATTTCTATTTGATAAACTTCGTTGCGGGATAGTGACAAATTTGTTTCCCTGAGACTCACCGAGCTTCACCGCTCGTTGTCATAAAATGCGTGCCACTGCTAATCTTGGCTTACAGAACTTGTAATGCTGGGTGTGAGAGTGGTCTCCAACTCGCTGGTAGGCTCAGCCGAAGGTGAGCGTCAATATGGCGGCTTGGGTTTGGCGGAACGTTGAGTGACGTCACTGCCATTACAATGTATATCCAAATACATTCAGATTTCAGAGGTTTATACTTGACGCATTAACAAACATTGAAAGATCTTCAAAAACTTTCTCATTACAAATTATAGTAGAATTTAAACCAAGTTTACGAAAAATGGCCGCAAATTATTTATTATCAACAACATTGGTGAACTTTAATTTGAATTCATAACTAGTTAAGATTTACAAACAAGTGCTAAGCTTATCGTAAGTAATTCAATGTTATTTGTATATTTAAATGCAAATAGTATATTCTAGATATTATTAGAAATTTCATAATGTGATACGTAAATAAACGATGTTCTTTATAAACTTATATTATTTTATAATTTATGCCTTATTGGTTTAGTTTTGTATCAACAAATTATCCAAAACAAAGCACACATCACACCTTTATCCCTGAAGGGGTCAGCAGAGGCGCAACCAGTGCATCTACTTTTCGCCATGTATACCATTATGAAAGGGAAGGAGCCTATGCTCATATCAGGCATCTATTTTATAGTCCGTGCTGATACTGGACAGCAAACCTCAATGGTACTTTATACTCAAAAAGAACTTCGTAAAATATGTCTATAGAGAATAAACAAGATAATACAGAATTAAGGTATGGAAAAGAAAACTAAGTAAGCCGGCATAACTGTGCTGAACGTCCGGGATAATTATCTTTTGCAGGTTGTATTGGTTTTGGGTATCTCTTCACTTATCATCAGTTGCAGAGAAGCCATTTCGCCGTGCAAAAAGAAAAAAAATGCGCCCAGTATTCGTATCGAGTAAGTCAGCTCTTAAGTATGTAAATATAGTCGTGCAATACTTACAAAATCGAATCAATACCTATTCAGATATACAAACTTATACATTTACATACTAGCTTTTGCTCGTGGATTCGTCCGTGTGAAGTAGTTTTTGGGATATTTTTTTTCGACTTACTTGATATGTATCGTTATATTAATATGATCAAATTACACAAAATCATTATAAGTTGTAGCCTATGTGTTATTCTGATGTATAACCACTATTACAGTAAAGTTTCATCCAAATCCGTCTAATAGTTTTTTCGTGAAAGAGGAACAAACATACATCCATCCTCACAAACTTCGCATTTATAATAATAGTAGGATGGTTCGAATACAATACCTGTTTCAGGGTGAAAAGAGATTCGTGCTGCCCATTCTCTTCTTCTTCTATAATATTATGGCGGCCACCGTTTATTCATCGGTGATATTCCAATGTCGAATAATAGCAGATATAATACAAAAGTATACAAAAAATCAGGTGATCAAAAAGACTCCATTTTGAAATCCTTTTATGCTTTCAATAAGTTTGTTGTCCTGCCGATTCTCATACCTTTTAATGTTATTATTACTATGTTTACACGATTATACGAAAATTCCACGCGTCTCATGTTCATGTTGCTGTATTTAAGCCCCAATACGCAAATAGGGAGGTTTTCAAAGCAAAAAAGATAATTAAGTATAGTATAATGCCGTATAGTTGGTCCAAATACGTAAACGGGGCTGTTTTTAAAGCAAAAAAATACTAAATTTAACGCTAAAATTCGTGCTAAAGCGATAATGCCTGTAAATAAGCACTGGGCCCCATTCATTTGCACAGAAAAAGAGGGAAACATCTATCCCTTTCCACCGCCGTCATAACATGTTTTCAGTGAAATGCGAGTTCTCTAATATTGCCTTTTATGTCTCAAGTGAGCAGGCGGTCTGAATATGAATGAAAGTGCACCAACTTGCTAGCAATAATCATAGGGTTGTCACTTTGACATCGTAGATTTATTTTTCAACAGTGTTTCTTATGGTGGTTTAATTTATTTTGGTTCAAGATCTCCTTTAGTATGGAACAGTTAAGCTCTTAAATACTATCATTGCGATGGATTTAAATATGGTTGTTAGGGGGCAAGGAAACCTCTAAGAGGGTTTAGATAAAATTGGGCACACAGGTCCTGACATAATTATAAACTTCACTTTTATCCCAGGAAAGTAATCAGTAAGACATTTTCCAGGAAAGGTTGAAATTCTGTAGAAAAATATATCTAATTCTATGTATATAGTATCACGTTCGAAGTGTGCGGGTGCTTTCATGCTGCTCACGCATACTATAAGCAATTAGGGAAAGTAGTGGGGTGCATCTTCGTATATAAAATGATCTAAAATTCCAGATAGGTTACGGTGTCTGATCCAAGCCTTAGTCTAGATGCTTGTCATCGAAGTGTGCGTGTGTTTTATGCTAGCCACGTACACTGTAAGCAATTAGAGAAAGTAGTGGGGTGCATCTTCGTATATAAAATGATCTAGAATCAAAGTAGGTTACGGTATCTGATCCAAGCCTTAGCCTTGATGCTCGCCATCGAAGTGTGCGTGTGTTTTATACTACTCACGTACACTGTAAGCGATTAGGAAAAGTATTAGGGCGCGTCTTCGTGTATGAAATGATCTATAATTGAAAATATTACAAAACTTATAACCCTGCCATAATTATTCACTATGCGTGTAATATTCAAAACCCGTCCGATATTCAACGAGCAATAACACGTGAAATACGTGAACTCACTAAAAATCAGACAAAACGGCAAATTAAGCACATTTTGAATGCGAAACGGTGCTGTCTTTTTTCGCGATATTGCGTGCGGGGCTGGGGGGACGTAATACCACCAAATGTATTTTTATCTCATATGGAACATATTTGGCTGAGACATTCCTGTAACTAGGTAAAATAGCTGATTTAACTTGAACACACTGCCTCTGGTAGAGATTTTTTATACGTTAGAGTAGCTACATTTGAGTACAAAGATACGACTTTTTTTATTCAGCTACACTTGGGTGCAAGGATATGACGCATTTTTTTAATCGAGCACGGATATTGACCCCACTAACCCTGATGGTAAGTGGAGTGTGGTCCAATACAATGACGACTGATGAGAGATGATTACCCCTGGACAGTTGACACAATTATGCCGGCCTGTTGGAGCCAAATATGCACAGGATGATCCCACAACCCGAGACACTTACGTGGGCCACTAGGGCGGGTTTTAACACCTTATGTACGCTGGTCGCTATTCAGATGGATATAAAATATATCCTGCCACCCAAAAATGCAATAGACGCTGCTTAGTGCTTCCCATCACGAGGACCGCTTCTTGTTTGCCTCCTTAGACAAGTAAAACACTGCTTCACGTTTTGCCCACAGAAATTGAGATTTTCAGATGGACCGTAACATATTATGAAAGAGTTACCTTATTGTAAAGGCATTTAGAGTAAAATAAGATAAATTGAATTCTGACTAAAATTTTCTTTTTTATAATAATAATTGGAAAAAGCACAAAGATTTGTCTACAATCGGCCATCGAGCGTTACTCGACGCAGAGCACACAAAATATCCAAAAAAATATAGTTGTCCATAAGAAACAAGAGTAAGGTAAGCATAATAAAATATGTTTCAAATAGTTGAAGGTATTAAATTTGAAGAAAATTCTAGTAATTAATATATTAATGCAAACAGTATCACAATAAGCTGAGAAAGCTGACTAACTCTAAGCTGCTGTGCAGCAAATGCTAAGATTACATTTTAAAGAAATAGCGACATTTCTCGGTCGTCGTCCCACGCAATTTTAAAAATAAAAGCGACGTGAAGAAACTTATTAGAGAAATTTTCGTTTAAGAGATAATGTCTAATGTCTTAGGGTACAGAGTGCCACACTGTACATATTATCCGAACACATATATGCTGATGATAGTATATATTTTGTATCCGCCTGATATACAAGGTGCAGAAACCGGCCATAGTGGCCCATGTAAGTGTATCACGTTTCGGGATCAGCCTGTGTATATCCGGTTCCAACAGGCCGGCATAATTGCGTCGACTGCCGAGGAGTAGTCATCTCTCGTCAGCTCAGATTCTATTGAACCCCACTTCACTTACCATCAGGTGTAGTGGAGTTACTTGACCGTCCACGTATACAAAATAACCTGAATATCGATCCATTTGAGAGGGGCTCATCAGAATAAATATACAGTTTAAATGCTAGGCAACCCTGTCGCTTGACCACCTGTAAATATAAAATGAGTTCAAAAGTTAGATTTAGTCGCTAAAACTACACTCGTGCGATTAGTCAGACGTTCGCAGTTGTCAGGATCATATTTGGGGTTTGATTTCCTGTGGGATTATTATTAGAGTAGCCTTTGCTCCTGGGTGTACCCACGTGTATTTTTTCCCGGAATAAAACATCTATAATATATTTTTCTTGGATAATAGGTAAATAGTAAAATATATAAGCAGCACTATATCGATAGATAGAATGAATTGACACAGTGATTTTTAGACTTTTGTAGGGGGCCTTTAACGCGAGCGGAGCCGCAAGCAACACCTAGTTCATTATACGAGTTTTCCCACCAGGTACCACTATATTATAATATTGTCGAGACTCCTAATCTGCGTGTAATACCAAGATACTTCAGCGAGAACTGTAAGTATACTATTATATATATACGGTATACATTATAAAAATGTCAGAGTCTAAAGAATAATTATTTCTAAAGCTATCCATATTTATTTATATTCTAGTACAAAATTTATGATCTCACTCATAATGTCATACACAGTTAGTTTTTAATCCCCGACCGCAATAAGTTATACAAAGAACTCCGGTCCGTCCACCAAGCTTGACGTATGTGGCGTCTTTTTTGCTGGTCTAGCCTTAGCCCTCATAAATTTGGACAATTTGTGGCCCTGTGTCATTATGCAATGGATCCTTACGGAGTATATCAGGCCATTCATTTAAGGTAATGGGCGGCTGTCTTGTAAAAAGACTGTTAATAGTAACGTATGAATCTAATAGAGAGGAGGATTAAGCATCGTTAAAATAAAAGTAGTTTCGGAATGTGCCGTAAGATGTCGTTATAATAAATTTAGTTTGTAATCACATAATAAAAGAGTTAATTTTTATTTTTATGTATTTTATTAGTTGTACAATTTTCTCAGACATTCTATACAATACATCGCACCGACGCACGCTCAATAAGAGATTGACCTAACACAAAAAATAATGTTCTTTTTGGGAAATTGTTAAAAACGTTTTGGCAGCCGTTTTGACTGCGAAACTTGTCTCGCGAAATGATACGAAAATGATTTTTTGATGATTTTTTATTTATATATTACATTAAGGATATAAAAAAAAAAACAGTCGTCTGTTCATTATTAATTAATAAAAAATTAAACCGCCTTCAGAACAACTAAAGACCAAAAAATAATTTAAATTACCTATATACTGGTTACCAAATTTGGAGTCGGTGCCTAACAAAAATAAACATTAGTCAATAAAATTGCTAGTGAAGCTAGTTAAAATGTTTTTAATTATAAGTGTTAGGATTTTTTCTGTAGTTTTCCAAATAAAGTAAAAAAAAAATGTAACGCACGATTTAGGACTTCCACGGTTAAGAAACATTATTTGTGAAGACATATGATGCATAACGCTGTCACACTTAACACTAACCGTATGAAAATAAAACGAAATTAATTCACAAAATTCTCAAGCGCCAAACATTACCGAAGTTCCCGCATAACCGTACACATTCCCCAAACAGTTCCGCCATTATCTTCGTAGGCTTACAAACTAATAAACATAAAACTAAATAGGAAAAACAGAATGTATACGCCAATTAATTAGGCCAGTGCTGGTTGCTCGGGGCATAAGTTTGCCACGACGCTACAAACTTTGTTTGTTCGCGTAATGAATGCGACCACAGCACTTGTTTTCCGTCCCTACATACACAGATTGGGGTGGCCATGATCAAGTGTTTTGTCTGTATTTTTTTATTACCAGACGAACAAGGTAATAAGCGACACTATTGACAGTAAAGGACCAGACGAGTACCGAGACAAATAACTAGTATTGGCATTCACGTCCGCAGTTGAAGAAAACATCATGGATATTTCGGCCTTTCAAATTTAATATGACGAAATTTTAAAGGCAGAAATATCCATGATTATTAATTATTTTACATTTTTCTTCAACTGCGAGAACTAATCACTAACTAGACGTGAATTTAAATTCTTTACTTGCCAATACTTGTTTAGTTACCCAGATTAAAGAGGTATCGCCTTAAGCGATAAGATTACCCAGCAACTGTCACACGAATAATGTACTAAGCGACACTATTAACAGTAAAGGACCAGACGAGTAACGTATTAAGCGATAAGATTACTCATCAACTGTCAGACGAATAATTTACTAAGCGACACTATTAATAGAAAAGGACCAGACGAGTAACGTATTAAGCGATAAGATTACCCAGCAACTGTCATACGAATAATGTACTAAGCGACACTATTAACAGTAAAGGACCAGACGAGTAACGTATTAAGCGATAAGATTACTCATCAACTGTCAGACGAATAATGTACTAAGCGACACTATTAATAGAAAAGGACCAGACGAGTAACG
The DNA here is from genome assembly GCF_014839805.1 of Manduca sexta. Taxonomy (NCBI): domain Eukaryota; kingdom Metazoa; phylum Arthropoda; class Insecta; order Lepidoptera; family Sphingidae; genus Manduca; species Manduca sexta. Next base: position 9,022,865 of record NC_051120.1, on the reverse strand, counting down.
TATTAAGCGATAAGATTACCCAGCAACTGTCAGACGAATAATGTACTAAGTGACATTATTACCAATAAACTGTAGCAACACTGCTCAAAATCTGAATTAAGTGTAATGAATTACGTTTTATTTACTAATGGTAGGATATAGTATTTCATATCCGCACGGATAGCTACCATTGTACAAGATTTTAAAACCCGCCATAGTAGCCTACATACGTATGTCGCGTTCCAGGATCAGCGTGTGTACATCCAGCTACAACAGGCCGCCATAATTGTATCGACTACAGGGGGATAATCATCTCTCATCAGTCGACATTCTATTGAACCCCACTCCACTTACCATCAGGTGCAGTGGGGTCACTTAATCGTGCACGTCTAAAAAAATGGCGTTGCACTGCGCTAGTCATAAAAACAAATAAAAAATCTCAATAATCGTCCTATTATTTTGCTATATGTATTTTATATTTTAATATTTCGACGGTCCCTACGTTTCCGTATCGATATTTAAACCTTATTAAAATAAACTGTATTTATTTAAGACAATAAGGATCGAAGTGCTTATCGCCATTGGTAATATGCGATATATATTCGACGGTCCCTATGTAAAGTATTGCATCTGCAAAATACAGTTTTGCAGATTCGATACTTTACGTAGGGACCGTCGATTTGTTTTTATATAATTATATGGTATTTGTTTATAACGTTTATTCAGTATGTCCGTGTAGTTATACTTTTATTTTTATGCTATACTATTTTTAGTATATTTTTCTTTCCATAGTATATTGTTTTAAAACCCCTACATAATATATTGTTTCATCTCTAATCACTCAAATATTGCCTGGTAAAGAATGCCTTCAGCATTTAATCCGCCTTTATAAATTGATGTATGAAAGTAAATAAAATAAAAAAATATCCACACAACATGGCTACTACAATCAGGATTACTTTAAAATGTATACAAGTTCCGGTTACCCCTCTCTATACCGGAATATTGTGTGTACCTGAGAGATATTTAGGCTAAACTGTGTACATTACCCACGCTGCATAGACTCCGGTTTTACCTTCAGAATCACTAATTACCTGTCATGTCACACGACGTTGACGCAAGATATCTCACTAATAAACTCTCCTATAAAAAAGAAATATAAACTATTTATATGACAGTTTGTGAAGATGTATCAAGTACTGACATAATTACAAGCGTTTTACTCCTTGTAGTAATGAATATTACTAACTTAGTTCCTTATTAGGGCTGTAATATTTCATTGTTCTCTATGTTATGATTGTGTAGCCGTTTTTTTTAAAATACATGTCTATATTTGTTTGGATTTTTGCCTCGCAGTAATCAATGAATAAATTTTGGTATTTCCAATTTTGTTCGGACTAGTAGGAAAGTATTATTACATACATTGTTAATATTATAAAATTATTTAGATTAAAAATACATTGATGCTCATGTAACTAACTATAAATTTGATTCACTCTCAGTCAAACATAAAGAGAATATTTAAAAAAAAATACCCAATATGTAGCAAATGTAACTACTGGACATAATAATACTAAACATCTCACGCCTAGGTTGGCGAGCGCAGTGGAATACCAAACAATACTTTATAATTCAAATTGTTGGATGGTGTTCCTACTGTATATGGGCGGTCATATCGCGTACCATCAGGCGAACGGCAACTCGCCTCGTCGTTCAAAACAATAAAAAAAATCCAAACATAGAAAGTGCCTAAACAATACATTAGTTTGTTTCGCTGTTCCCCTCACAAATTCCAGCACTGCTCTATTAAGATCTCGATCGTTATCCTCATGCCGGGTTTTATTGTGACTATATAGGTACAAATAGTGAGCATGTTTGTAGTGTTCCTATATTTCTTTTATTCGTAAGCTTTGAACCATTGAATAGTGGAACATGCATGTATTTCCTTGATTAGCAACTGGATAACACACTAGATATAATATTAAAACTTACGCGAGACATATTGAATTAATCGAAAAGAAAAGGATTTTACTTACGTAGTATGTAGTCGGATTCACCCGTAGTGTTATATCAACGCAATGTGAAGATAATGCCGAAAGCATTGAGAAACTGACTATTATCATAGCATTGCTCTGTACTCAGCTAAGTGAATACGTTCCTTAGCCAATGATATACGATGACTTCAAGACACCGTGAGCTCATACTGTGTAGATCGGAACATCTACAGCTTAATATTAAAAAATAAATAATTGTAATATGTAGGTAGGTATTGTAACTGACTTTTCGGATGACCAACACCTCAGCCCGCCCCGTGAGCACAAAGGCTGCAAAAGAATAAGCGCCGGGATATAATATAAAAACTGCGATTAAATTCGCAAAATAGTTTTATTTTAATGATATACGAAAGACTTACTTGACTATACTATAATCAATGTTTTTTTATCCCATCGGTATATATGTACTACGTACTAGATTTGGTGTTCCGAACATTCATTGTGTTCAATTGAATTGACCTGCAATCTATTCAAACTGACTAGTATGGTGTCAATATTGATAGCTTGTGGTTGTGTAAGAGCGGGGCTTATAATATAAGAACTCGAGTGTGTGTAAACCTGGATGTGAATAAAAAATAATAGTCAAATAAGTAAAATTATTTGTTGTTCAAGTGAATAAGGTTATAGCAGTGACGTTTTGGTTGCCGTTTTAGTTCAAATTTGGAACAAATAGTTTATATGGACGTTCGTGTCTATAGAATATACGTCAATGATTTATCCTTATTTTTTTAGTTGCACCCTCACAGCTTTCGATCTATGCTAGCCGTATTCATAAAAAAACGCAATCCATTACAATTTTTTCTCGTAAACCCTCGCTTGGAATTCACGATACGAACGCTATAATAACTTACAATTTACTCCGAACCAATCGAGAGGCATTCATATTTCCACTTACTTCTAGTTTTATTTCTTCTAGCAGTCTTCGTTAGATATTCCATTTTATTGCATTCAGCTGGTAAGCTGCGGTGCGTATAGAGGGACTATATGATATTGACTTCGATCATGATAATATCACCTGATACATGCTCTATTGTAAATGTGAAAGTAGCTGTCTGTCTGTTACGCCTTCACAGCTTAATCACTGAACAAATTTCGACGAAATTTTGTATGGGGATAGGTTCAAACCTTCTGATGAACATGGAGTACTTTTTTCTCGGGATAATGTATACAGGAACTTTCATACCAGATAAACTATTTCACGCGAGCGGAGCCGCGATCAAATGACAGTTTCTTTTGTCTACAAACGTTTTTGCTGATAACAGACTTTTACGAAAGAACGCCATTTCTTCAAGGAACTTCACAATGATTTAAAAATAGAAATAGTAGGTAATAAACTTATTAAAATCTTATCCGCAAATAATTTTTTGGATCGTAAATATTTCTCGTTAAAAAATAGCACCAATAATTCTGTTTTAATTCATAAGAATCCAACTACAACACGAAATATGCAAAGGAAACTGCGCTGCAAAATAAAACATTGTTGTATTCTTTCTTTATCTCACTCTTTCAATCTAAACCAATATTTATGAAACATAAATAAATATAAAGCAGAAATACGAATATAAATCTAGCTCCAGGGACCTTTGAGTGTAGTGCAACAAAATATCATGCCAAAAATGATACAAAATACCGTATTTGTATGTTTACTACAAATATTTTTAAATTAGATACATTTCGTGGTCTTTGCACGCTACACATGAATGCAATAATATTTGAATAATTCATTTACGGGTTAAATAATAAATTTTATCTACGACTGCGTTTATTCGAAAAATATTATTCTTGTACTTGGTTCATGCAGAAAGTTTTCTAAACTTATGACTACAACAAAAATACAATAATAAATATGTATGTTTTTAAACTTTATCAGGATAGCTTTTTTAAAACAGTATTCTCCATGCTATTAAACATAGTTAATCATGGATTTTAATTTTCGAAACTGAAATTTTTGGGTCCGACACAAAACACTTTGCTCATTCCTTAAAAAATGTGTTTTTTTATTGCTTTGAATGAAGAAACGAGCGTACCGTTCGCCTGATGGTAAGCGATACGACTACCCATAAACAGGGGAACCACCATCTAACACCTTGAATTACAAAGTATTGTTTGGTATTCCACTGCGCTCGCTATCCTGAGACATGAGATGTTAAGTCTTATTATGTCCAGTAATTGGATTGGCTATAATGTTCTTCAAACCGAAACATAACAGTGATACACACTAGTGCTTGATAGCAGAAATATACATTGCGGTGGTATCTACCTAGGTGAACTCTCACATATGGGAGACCTACCACAAGTAAATGTCTTACAGTCAGCATAACATCTTCAATTTTTATGATTTATATCCAAAATCCAAAGCTATTTAGATCGCCATCCCGCGAGTAAACATGTAAAAACCATCGAAGCGCAACATCTGTGTTGACAGATTGCTTGAGGAACACAACTTTTCGCTCTCAAACGAAAATCGGAAACGGCGACAGCGTCCCACATTTTAGAATAAAGTTTTATGTTCAAATATGGAAGTATAACCTTCTTAGATTCGTATTTTATTTATTTTATTGATACCATGCCTCGATTCTCGAAAAGTTCTGGAGTGGGGACCACGAACCGGGAGGCGCAGCGTAGGCAGGCCCCCCATGAGATGGACCGACGATCTGGTGAGGGTCGCCGGAGTCCGATGGATGAGGGCGGCCCAGAACCGGTCCCTGTGGCGCTCAATGGGGGAGGCTTATGTCCAGCAGTAGACGATTCGCGGCTGAAATTATCATGATGATGCCTAGATTCATTAACGTGTTGGAAACTACTAGGAATTTTAGTAAACAGAATTTGCTTAAATATTTACTAATGGCACAAATATTTGCCGAGTCCTCTACAACGTCTGAATCTTTCAAAGATGAATGCGTCTCTGGAATGTCAGTGGGTGGACGAAAATGTAGTGTATGCTTTAGAAGATACTGGCATCACCACCCTAGATTTATATTTATATCACCCATCCTAGATTTTTTTTTATTTGGATTAATTTTCCTTTTCTACAATTACCATCATTGTTATCCTTGTTAGGTACAAGACCATATCGGGCAATACTTTGTCAGTTTTTTTAACACTATATTCCCGGGCTTGTTTCCTCGGACAACGATGGCGGTACGCAGGCAAAATTCTAAGTGTCTATCCAATATTGGAACGGTCTGAGGGAAGAAGAACACCATTTCAGCTCTTGTCCTGATTCCACTCCAAAGTTAGTTCGCAATAACCCACGTTTTCACATATTTCGCATAAAAGGTTTGGCCTTTTACGCCTCTACACGGCCCTTATGACCACATTAATAAAGTCTAATTCACCGCTCTACTGCACATGGTCCTTGAATTCCCTTTCTAAAATTAAAAACATGAACGAAGAAAACCTCCCAGATGAACATCGCAAGCCTAATTCAATCTGTATACTTTCTATACCCAAACCGTATCCGACATTTAGTTTGAAAATAAAAAGCTGAAGTATACGACAGAACGGATTGCACATAACCCAACAGTCTTTTGGGATTTACCTCGGCGCGGTTTGCACCGTCACGTAATTTGGGGTCCGATCTGCTGGGAATCCGGTGGATTTGTGGTTTGAATCTTGATCGATCAGAATTATTAACATCGTTTATTGTAGTTGAACATTAAAGTACTTGGTGGACATATTAATGGTTGAAAGGATAATTGACTTATGCGACATTATTTTTCGAAAAATTTTAACTACGTTAAAAAACCATAGAAAAGGTGCTAATTTTAATGTTTGAATATATATGTATGAAGTATAATATGTATGAAGCTTAACTCAATTAGCCTTTAGCCCGTTGATATACTTATCTTGTTCTTGGCCGCGTTCTTCATTATTGGAGATCGTGGCCCTGAAAGGCCTACGTGGTTTTACGTGTAAGATCTTTCCATTTTGTTCGGTTTCGGCTTCTTTTAAGGCAGTCGCAACAGACAATCCAGTGATAGATATAATATGAAGTAATAAAACATATGCTGTATTTATGAAATCAAACGTAGTACCAATACTATTCTTGAACACAGAGGCGGCCTTTAGGAGAGGCGAACCGAACAACCCGGGTCTTCGCGCTTACTGATGCCACGCGCGGTGCCTCGCAGGATCTTCTTTTTACGCTCTTACCGACGAAACTGTTAAAACAGGGGAACGTTTTTATTGTGCCCGGGGTTTTTTAAGATTAATTCGTCAATAGCTGGAAAAATATTATACTACAAAAATAACATGCAAATAAGCCTTGTCTCGAGATCGGATTAAACCATTCCCAGACATTCACTAATCTATTTTTTAGAACATTTATTTTGGGTACTTAATATCTTCTCAATTTATAGAAATATAATTTCTGAAAATAACTGTTTGTTGTGTATTCATGGCTTAAACTGAAACGTTTTTGATGAATTTTACGGGGTTAGATTGAATCCTAAGGAAAGGTATAGGCTACCTTAAATATTTGTCACAACTGATTTTCGTGCTAGCGAAACCCTGGGCAGACTAGTATTTCAAAGGAATTAAAGACCTGATCGATCTGACAATGTCCTTGAGAAGCCTTTCAAGGGAATTCAAGAAAATAAAACTGAGTTTAGCTTATCTCGCATAGCTGACGTATTTTTTCTTAACTCGTATTCAGATGGATGTTTAAATCAAATAAGTCTGCATTTCTACTATTATATACATTTCAAAGAACACACGTTTTACTAAAAAAGTTTTTTTTTGTAAACTAACCTATGTAATATTTGCAAATTTCTCAGCTATGCACGCTACCTCAGCTGACATGGCTAATTAAATCTTGGTGTAACCAGCATAGGACATAAGTCCTGACCAGGAAATTAAAACTCCTCGTCACGGTGTAGTAAAATATGGAACTATTTCTTGTACTAACTACTGTTAACTTTAAAACGAGAATCAAAAATAGCGCCCACAAAGCAGGTGTTTTATTTCCCTGGTATCCCTACACTATACCCACTATAGCCATACTTAAAATGACCGTCACGTTACACAACGGTGTGATAACAGCTCCCTCTTATTCGCATGTAAATGGAGGAGTCATATTGAAATTCTAAGGATACCAAGGATGGAGGTAATTCCTTTTTGTAAGCGGCTTCTTTGTGGGACATAGTTGATCCAGACTCATGCAAGTGGGATGAGGAAATGACGTATAGATAGTGGGGGAATTCGGTTTCTTTATTGTCGAAACGAATTTAGCTGAGGTTTGGATGTTTAAGTAACAAAATTTTTATTACCACGAGTTACCAGTGAATTTAGGACGATAAATATTACTTTGAAATAAAGTCGATAATGGGATCTTAATTCAATATTAAAACATAAAGTTGAAGGTTCTTTTGATAAGTTTCATCATTACGACAACCAACCTTAACTGTCTTTTATCAGTATCTGATATCCAAAACTACAAGGTATTAAACCTTATTTCCTTTATACAAGCTCACGCGTCAACCAAAGGGTAGGCAGTAGCTGATGCATTAGCATTTAAATAGTTTTTAAAAGCATCCATTATGATTTTATTAACTCCAGCATTGTATTCAACAAGCACGTTTGCGGTCAGACGAACTTCGGGCAAGTTTTAAACTTTCATAAAACGATAGAAGAATAAAATGTACGATATTCATGTAAAACGGTCGAGATCAATGATTCCAAGCGAACATTCTAGAAGTAGCGAAGAAGCATTATTCAAAGTTTTACATAATTCCCTAAGGATCGATGCGGTAAATCTGCATGCATTTAAGGATAGTGTTTATACACGTTTATCATCCTAGGGGACTTTTATGTTTTCTGCTAAATTTTGCTCGTGGTTTTTTCTTCCTAGTAGTGTTGGGAATAAAAGTTAAGTATTTTAAAGATAAAAGTGGGCTATATATTTAAGTTATCTGACTCTGACATGGTATCCTGGCATTTGAATTTAGTCATATCCAGTATTGGGATAAGTTTGTCATCTATCGAATTGCCGAAATTAAACTGGGAAAATTATTGCTGCACTATTTCCCTCTCTGCTTATCCTTATTTCGATGGGGTCTGTGAATAATATGATTTATAAAACAAAATAACATAAATTATAAATAAAAATCTGATTTAAAAATATACATTTGCTATTCCTCCTCTCAAAAGTGTTATATATTTTTTCTAGTTTCTTAAAAATATACCACTATTCCCATGTCGACTTCTAATTACTCAAAAACATCTAAACAAGAGTACATCTGCGGTTTCCCATATGAATACATTGTTGATACTAAGTCAACCAACAAACATATTGGATATGTTAATAAAACAACGTGTCCTAAACAAATAACTCATTAAAATGAAGCTCCATTTCAGATGGTAAACAGAATTATGAAGAAAAAACAATGGTAAAGGATTTTGTTGCTTACTATATATTAGAAAGTAAGGGAGCTAAGACTCAAAATGTGTTACTATGTCTTTTTTGCAATAACGTTTTCCAAATCGTTTCCACAACTGGATAAAGTCGTCGACTCCAAATTAAAGTAACATGAAGAGCTAAGAAAATATTGTTTTCTAGAGTACCAATTTGCAAAACATTTTACCAGAATACTCAAAAAACAACCTTCATTCAACGTATTCAAGTTTTATTTATTTAAATCTTGTTTAATAAATTTTACTTACCCTGGTAATATCAAAACTATTACAAAGTGTATAGAATGAACCGGCCTAAGCCATCGAGTGGGAGGCCTAGATAAACTGGTGGAAAATGCGAAGCCACGTTGAGTATTGGTGCGGCGTAAAAATCGAGGGGAAACCAATAAAATGTACATAACTGTTGAACGGCCGACTTTTTGCATAACCTTCGTGACCTAAAATCTAACGGGCTTCGAAACGCTTTGTTTTCCATTTAAGCCTGAACGTGCTTGTTTGTTTTTGATGGAAGTATATGCAATTATAAAAGCAGCGATAGCTTAGTTGGGTATGGAACAGACTGTCGAGACGAATGTCCGCAGGTTCAGAACACAAGGGCATACACCTCTAAGTTTAAAAAAAATTATGTGTGTATTCTTTAAATGCAGCAGCAAGTAATGATTTTAAAATAAATGTCACACATGTCATACACAGCCAGTCGAAGCAAATATTAAATAAAAAAGGAGGTAGTTAGGAACATTTTGAATAATCAATATAATCCTACGAGAGTTATAGTACTCTTTACCACAGAATCAATTGATCAACACAACGATTAACACCTGACGCCTCTAGATTAAATAGCCAGAGCTGATTCAAAACTTAACCATCTAGCAACGTTTAAAACAAAATTAAATTTATTTTTGCCCTGTTCTAAACATTTACTCATAAATTATGCAGGTCCAGATAATAAAACTGAAAGAATAGGTGAAGACAAAATTCATTATAATTTTAATCGTTGTATAACAAAGAAACATTAAATGTATACCGAAGGTTTTTCTAATAAAATGGACTCGCTCCTGTCAAGTTTCTTATTAGGAATACTTTATGAATAATGCAAAACGGAAAAAATCATTTTAGAATTATAATGGAGCTGAAATTTTCGCATGAATATTTAGATGGATTGTTATGTGTTATCTGAATTGAGGATGGAGAATTAAAATGAAATTCCTTTGTTATGAGTGATGACTAAAGTTATCAGGAATACCCTTACTTAAATTGTATTTAATAATGTGTTTATTGATTTGTCCTTCAATTCGATCATTCAAGCATCCGCTCAATCTATTTTAGTATGATTGATGTAGAATATATCTCTAATCTATACTATTATATAAAGCTGAAGAGTTTGTTTGTTTGTTTGTTTGTTTGTTTGTTTGTTTGTTTGTTTGTTTGTTTGTTTGTTTGTTTGTTTGTTTGTTTGTTTGAACGCGCTAATCTCAGGAACTACCGGTCCAAACTGAAAAATTCTTTTTGCGTTGGATAGCTCTTTGTTCGTGGAGTGCTATAGGCTATATATCATCACGCTATACCCAATAGGAGCGGAGCAGTAATGCCTGATCTCAGGAACTACCGGTCCGAATTGAAAAATTCTTTTTGCGTTGGATAGCTCTTTGTTCGTGGAGTGCTATAGGCTATATATCATCACGCTATACCCAATAGGAGCGGAGCAGTAATGGCTAATCTCAGGAACTACCGGTCCAAACTGAAAAATTCTTTTTGCGTTGGATAGCCTTCTGTTCGTGGAGTGCTATAGGCTATATATCATCACGCTATACCCAATAGGAGCAGAGCAGTAATGGCTAATCTCAGGAACTACCGGTTCGAACTAAAAAATCAATGTGTCTTAGATAGCCCTTTGTTCGAGAAGTGCTAGAGGCTATATATCATCACGCTATGACTAATAGGAGCAGAGCAGTAATGGCTAATCTCAGAAACTAGGAGTTTGAACTGAAAAATTCTTTTGTGTTGGACAGCCCTTTGTTCCTGGAATGCTATAGGCTATATATATCGTCACGCTATGACCAATAGGAGCGGAGCAGTAATGAAACATGATGCAAAAACGGGGACAATTTATTAGTTTTGAGAGCTTCTGTTGCGTGCGCTGCGTAAACGGTTAAAGTTATGCAACAATAATGTATGACGGGATTGTTCCTCTTAAAAAAGTTCTACAAAAATATATCATAAAAACAAAAGTCCCCCACTGCATCGGTCTTCCCGAACGTGTTAAACTCAAAAACTACCCAACGTATTAGGATAAAATTTGGTATGGAGACAGTTTGAGACCCTGGGAAGACCATAGGCTCCCGGGAAAATATATAGCGTGACTTTTATAACGGAAAACTTTAGCCCGAAAAACTTTATAACGCGGGCGGAGCCGTGGGCAAAAGCTAGTCAATTAATAGATAGGTGGATTGATTGCAGGGTCCTTATGATACAGCCAATGCCTAGTTCGAGGACCATTAGTAATGTACTTTTAATGTCTTTAATGTACTTTTATGTATAAGACTTGTACATTATGTAACGATGGTGTTGTAATAATAAAGTATATAAAAATAATAATAAATTGTTGAGTCGGATAACAGAATGTTATTTATGAAGTTAGTATAATCACCGGGAACTGCAGTGTGTCCATTTAGTAGTCGAGAACACCCAAATACAATTAATACACACACACACAGTTGATATGCATCTATCGCGATTACAGTGTACATGGAGACTGCTGAAAAGGATAAGTCTTAACATCCAATGTCTTACAAGGTAGTGTAATGCCAAGCAATACTTAATAATTTACATTTCAGGTGGAAAAGCTACTCTTGGCAGTTATCACTCACCATCAAACGAATTTGTTCGTCTCGTCTTTTGTTTAAAAATTAAAGCCATTAATATCAGCAGAATCAGTTTGTTACTTGTTTCCATATGATAATGTTCTATTTTGTTATGCATGGACTGTGCCGCTGCTCTGAACAGGTTTGTATCCAGTTATGTTATACTTTTCAGTTAATGTATTGCGAATTGGGGTATTGTTTATGATGATATGCGTCGTTTTATATTACTAAATAATTGTATTTCTAGATATAAAATAGTATACCTACATTTTAAAAAGACTAGACAATATAATTAGGGAATTCGAATTTTGCTAAAGCATCATCATCCCTCTGGGTCCAATCCATCAAAATCGAGAAATAAAAACCTAAGTCAAAGTTTAATTTTACGTGGAAATCGAATCTACAAGTGATCGGCCAATATACAAATCCCAGAAGGCGCTTCGGTCAAGTTTTTTGGAACGTGAGAAAACGATTTGCAATATAATGTTTCGTTAATAGACTCATTTATTTTAATGCAACTCTAAGAAATATATTCACCTCTTTAAGATATTGTGTATTTGATATTTTTCAAGTTAATCACGAATGTCACAGTTAAATTCAATTTCGATTCGCAAGAAAAGTGATATGGCGAAATAAATTTCAAAACTAAATAACATTCTCAACTTTAGAAATGCAATTCAGACATAATAAAGATGCCGAAAATTCAACCAAGAGATGAACGCTCGCTACAAGGCTAGGGATAAAACAATTTTATTTCGTTGTCGATCTCGATATATCCCGAATAGGTCCAATGGGACCCCTTCCGAAGCTCATACGATGTGGCAGATTAAAATTATAACAAAATTTATACCCTTAAGGGCGATGTACCTTTATCCCAGACCAAATCATTTACCTCATAAATATAATTTTTTGTTAGCCATTGATCCAATGGTTTTGAATTTATAGAGAATGTTCAAATGTTTCAGATGTTTGGGGACGTGATTAATTTTCTTTTTAATTTGAAGGTGTAAGAGAAAGGTATTGAGGATTTATGAAAGAATATTTTTTTATAATTAATGATGGCCAGGACCTTGAATTAAACGAAGAATTCTAGTCGATTTGAGTCGAGGAAACTTTAATTAGAGTTATTAAAGTACAATACAAAAATCGTATTCATGATATTAACAATGACGGCTTGAAAAAATAATTATACCTACTTATTCAGTCTTACTTATAAACTTGTTCTAGCATTAAGAAGTGCTTAAGAATGAAAAACATCACCGGTTGCCTACTTAAAACCTTATTAATAGGCAAGATGGCGGGTTTGACTTACAGCTGATCAAGTAAATTTGTATTTTAACTAAACATAGCTGTGCGATTTTTATAAGTAAGATTGATCATGTTCAGTAGATCAGGTCTCCAAAAAATTATATTTCGAAGGTGTTTGAAGTCTGTCAACCTACAACAAGCTAGCATTGTGGAATAAGGCTTAACCCCTCTCAGTAGCATTGGAGGGATAATTTTGTGTCATCATATTATTGTTTTTTTTTTTGTCTAATATGTGTCCAGTAACGCTAGCAGATAACTTTATATTATATTTTTAGTAATTAAAAACTAGAGCTATAAAATACTGGAATGAATTTAGTGCGATTATATTCAGCAGTGGACATCCTGCGGCTGATGATGATGATGATGATATTTAACAGTGGACTTAGCATTATGGATGATGATTATGCATAGAAAGTAATATTTTTGGTAAGGCACCTTCTTCAGAATAAAAGTATGTAATCACCAATGAACAGCATGCTGCATCTTATCATTACAATAACGTCATTGATGCCACAATGATAGCCGCAATGCAGTATCGTTTATATCGGATGGTAAATCACATCGGCCTAAGCGATCAAGTAGGACGCGCGTAAGCTGGTCGTATTTGGGCTTCGTCCATCGTCCATAAAAGCGTTTATTAAAAATAATAGCTTAGATAGGTTTACACCTATTGTATATTGGTTTCTGTTTACGATTTCATATGCTCTAGTCTTCTCTGGATTAAAAGTCTAACTTTATATTTGTGGAATAAAAGTATTTACTATAGTTAATTTTGCTATTGGCGATAGTTTGGTTCAAAACCTAATGGCACACACTTCTGATTTTTCTAAATATTTAGACTTTTCTATGTATTCTTTGTGAATTGTCGCTTGCTTTAACGATAAAGGAAAATATCGTGAGGAAACCTGCATACCTGAGAAGTTCTCTATAGGGATTTCGAGGGTGTGTGAAGTCTACAAATCCGCACTAGGCCAGCGTGGTGGACTAGAGGCTAATCCCTCTCAGTAGTAGAGGAAGCCCATGCCCAACAGTGGGACAGTATATAATACAGGGCTAATATTATTATTTTATTATTATTATCAGCCCGTTGCAGTCTATTAATGCACATATGCCTCTCCAAGGTACGCCACAGAGCTCGTTCTAATGCTTTATGCATCCAGTCATTTATTTGTGCAGGCTTTATCATCAAATATAATTATATGTAAATTTAATTTGTAACTTGCTGAATATCAAACACAATTTCTATTATATTCTCTACATATTGTTTTCTAGTTCCGGAAATATAATTAATATAGCAATATAGTTTACCTTTGTGGTTTAAAGCCCATGTATTTAGTTGACATGACAAACCAAAGCTTTCTAAATGAATTAAGCAACTAGTTGGAAAATTTATAAATACTTTGCAAATAAATATCATGCCTCCGCTTCTACTGTCAGCTTTTTTATAGGGAAAAGGGGGATGTCACCAGATAGGTAAGAAAAACACAACAAAAAGTTAATTTAAACGTAATATCTTTTAAAAATCAACATCACTTATCGAAGAATAAACATAAAACATACCTTTAGCGCAATAATATCAGCGATCAATTATAATTATAGGAACTAGAACTAGATTTAACAAAAAGATCGTTTCGGCTTAAAGATAGTTACAACCACGGCAAAGTGACACTGCACCTGATGGTAAGTGGAGTGTGGTCCAATAGAATGTCGACTGATGAGAGATGATTACCACTCGGCAGTCGACACAATTATGCCGGCCTGTTGGAACCTGCCACACAGACTGATCCCGGAACGCAACACACTTACGTGAGCCACTATGTCGGGTTTTAGCACCTTGTGTACGGTGCTCACTATCCAGGCGGATGTAAAATATATCCTACTATTAGCATAGCTAGAGGTAACACACCCGCATTTTGCTATTTTAATTCCTTAAAAAGGGGGCGAGTTTAATTCCTATTAATAATATCTAATGGATTTTTCAATGTGATTTAGATTTCTTATTACTCACGTTACTTCTTTCTCTACTAGGCAACGTAATCTTTGTTTCAGAATTTGTGAGTGGGTGGATTGAAGTGTAGCTTTATCTTGATTATTTAAGGCAGGTCTCAAATGTCATGAGTTTTAAACATATCTAAGGTAACCATTTTTTATTAATAATGGCGTAAAAAATATTTCGGTGTCGACCGTCACCCGCTAATTTATCTGGATATTGTTCCAGAAACCTCTAATCAAAGTTAAAAATGAGACAAAAGAGAAAACGTTAAAACAATTAATATTCACGTGTAAATGAAAAAAATCATTCATTTGTTTAATTTTATATGTATGTAACGGTTCGTTGAACTTCTGATTAATGTCTATTGTTTGTGAAGTACAAATAATTTTGTAATTATTTGTTTTTCCAATTTGTACCTACATTTGTTATTATTCCGATCCTTATTATAATCTACTGGATAATATTTAAAATACAGAGTCATTTGACATTGCGTTAATAAATGAAAATACATACTTATTTTCTTAAAAATAACACTTAACAATCAGTTACTCGAATCGTATGTGTACAATAACAAAGGAAGTTACATCGGAAAAAAAAATATCAATAAAAGTAACGCTCTAATGCCACTACTACTACCCTAAGAGAATTTGTTGGAGCGGCAGCATCATACTTACAGTCAGAAATATATTCACGCACACCCCATATTCGCAATAAACTACAAAATTATCAAAAAATAGAAAACTAAAACTGGGATTTAAGGTACAAAAATACTATTTATTTATGCATGATTTTTGGCATAATTTGTACAGAGTAAGGACGAGTATTTAGTTTCATTCATTAACGCAATATCAAAATCACTCTACACTTAATATTGACTCGTCTAAGTCTTATCGCATCATACTCGGTCTACGAATCTACGTTATGAGTTTTATATCCTGGCCAGGTGCAAAGTAAGGATTGATATTTCTGTCCGACATATTTTTATACGGTCAGAATAAAGTGGTTCCACTGCACCTGGATGAATGAGGAAGCATCAGATTGTGTCGATTGATGAAAAGATTATCCCTCGCCAGCAGTCACAACGATGCTGGCTTGTAATATCGGATAAAAAAGGTTGATCCTAGAACAGCTAACTTACATGGGCCAATATGACTTTATTGTCAATAGCCTCGCCCATTACATGTATAACTTTAATTATTACTACGAACTCAAGCGATCTAAACGCCTACAACAGGGATGGTGAACTTATAGCACGCGTGCCAATGGTAGCTCATGACAAAATAATTTAGGCACGCTAGTAATATACCAAACATGGTAGATGTATTTTTGGGTTTCACTTCGCTTAACATCAAGTGCAGAGAAGCCAAATTGTCGATACCCATAAAAAAAATTAAAAAAACATTCGGGTCATAAAATAAGTCACTAAAAAGGGGCACTCGGATAGATAAGACCGGTCCTGGATGACCCGTATAGCCTCACAGGCCATATATTTTATTTTTCGTCTCACCGAACTATCAGAGTGAAGGAACAGAGATTGCACCTGTGTATTGCGCACACACTTGTGCACTATATCTTCTGCGTACCTGGCTGATCTCCGTTGAGATTGGCTGCCTTGGCCGAAAAAATTCGGATAGGAGGATTCATTCATTTTTTTTTATAAATAATGCCACGTTAACTGTTAAAGGTTCGCCATTCCTGACTTACAAAAATATCTGCATTTACTTCAGTAAAATTACAAACTGCAGAGGTTCCTTTATATAAAAAAACAAAACTGCATTTGCTGTTAAGTTTCCAATATACGGAATATTGCGTCACGGTTCTAGGTGAAACGGCAACAGTTTGCATAAATATGAAATTTCCTACTGATATCCGATTCAATTTTCAATCGACGGAGTTGTTTATCGTATATTGTTAGATTTGAGATGAATTCTAAGAATCTACTTAAGCTATTTCTAATTGAGTTCCCAGAATAAACATGAGGTTATCGAATGATTTCAATTTTTATATAAAATCTAGTTATGGCGGTAACTTCGATCTCAACATTCAATAAACGTATTTAGTTGCGTTACGTTTTGTGCAATCGATGTCTTATTGTGCAGCTGAAATAATACCGTCTCGTAAATCCATGCCATGCCACGTTTACGTTTTGAAGACATCATACCATAAATGATACGTCTTCAAAACGTTACATCAAACTGCTACAGTACTATTTTACACTGGTGGTAGGTCTCTCATACGGGACACTCCGCTTGGCTAGATGCCACCGCAATGTCTATTTCTGCTAACAAGCAGCAGTGTGTAGTCACTGTTGTGTTCCGGTTTGAAGAACATTGTAGTCAGTGTAACTACTGGACGTAATACGACTTAACATCTCGTGTCTCAGGATGGCAAGCGCAGTGGAATACCAAACAAAACTTTGTAATTGAAGGTTTTGGATGGAGTTTATACTATTTATGGGCGGTCGTATAACTTGCCATTAGGTGAATAGCAAGCTCGTCTCGTCATTCAAAGTAATAAAAAAATAATTTAAAAACAAATAAGCGGCTAATATTTTGACGTTATTGTAGTGCTTTTCTCTGCCTTCAGATTCTTCGTAACCATCTACACTACTAAGCCCATCTTCAAACTTTAACCATTATCACCAGCTGCTTCCAAAATTTAATTATTTACATCAAATAATCAAAATTTATATTCATTGTTTTTGTAAGCCTGTTGATTTATTTTATTTACAAGTTCTCCATTTGTCTTCGGCGTTTGTTTAGGACGAGGAAAGTAGTATGCCCCCGAGAGGGGTCCGTGTTTACAATAATTGGCATTGTTTGGAATCATTTGCTCATTATTCTTTGTTTTGTGAAATAATTTTCGTTGACGTGTTTAGAAGGAGGCTTGTAAATGTTGAAATATAGTTTAGATGTTTGTTATTTAATAACGTCAGAACGGCTGAATGGATTATGATGAAATTGGCACTGACGTAGATTATTGCCTACTATAGCACATAACCAACCTTATATCCCAGGGAAATACATATATAGCGGGAGTTTTATCTGGGTAAAACTTTGTCAGAGTTGTGAAAGCATAGAAAAGTGTCCTTGCTGCACCTGATGGTAAGTGAAGAGATGCCGACAGCCACGACCTGAAGACGCCGAAACATCCTCAGATGGTCGATACTGCTTAACTGCTTCATCACGATCCGCTTGAAGGACCCCAAGTAAAAAGGAATGTATAAGAATGCTAGCAAACTTTTCCACAGCTTAATGGTGCGGCAGAAATTTGTGTTACTAAACGTTTGTAAAGAGCAATAAAGCAATCAAGATTGTAATTTATTGGTAAGAACAAAGGATAAAAGAGTACTTTTTACCCAACAAATGTTACAAAGATATTCACTTTCTATACTTCCTTTATTACAATGAAAAACCAAATTCACACCATTCGCAAAAGGGAACATTTTCGAACAACGTTTACGTCTCTAAATCTGCAATAAATCCATCACTCGCGTCGAAACGATCGTTGATGCTGCTTTATGGAACTTGGGCTAGACTATCATTCGAAACGATTCATAAAAAACCGAGACGAGCCTTTTTGGTGTTGACTTTAGAATTTATACGCACTTTATCGCGTAGTTACTGTTTAAGTTTGTTCTTTGCTTAGTTTTGGTTTCATTTACTTTGTCTTTTTTAGAATGTTGGGTTTTATGCTGGAAGACCACTTCAGAATTGAATGAAAATACAGTAATAGTTTTTTTACTTGTATTATAAACCAATGATGATGAATCAGCGTTCGGCTGCTATTTCGATATCGAAGAATTTCAAATTCGAATATTTCACGATTCCTGAAAGGCTTGTGCACTCGTATGGGATTTATTTTTCATTGTAGTTTATACATTAAACAGATTTTGAAAATGCAACATTAGAGACTGTTAACCGTTCTTCTCTGATGAGAACTGCTTTCCGAACTGATGGTAGAGTTAATATTGACGAAATTATTTCATTGCAAATTAATTTTCTCATTCGGCTTCGTCCATAAATTTGTAATAAGTACCTAATGAATTCTAATATCTATTGATTTATTAAATTCAAATACTACCATTTAAAAAAAAATTAACCGATTTACTTCTTTCAAAGATTCTCCCAAAACTGACTACACGAAGAGCTCTTAAAATTCCCCAATCATAGAGAACAAATCTAGTTTAACACCAACTAAATCTACTTCCCAACTTTCACGGAGTTGACACCCTCCGAAGTTTCCATAAATAAGCCGACCGAACTCCGGAGAGTCGTGATACGAATCATTTATGTGGAGCAAAAAAGTATTTCCATCACTAATTGCTTACACGTCGCTAGTGACTGGCATACTAATCAATGGATCGATGGAATTTGTTTTATCTATTCATGCAAAAGAAGAATGCGTCCACATCTCGCGTATGGTACTAATAGGTCTATATGTGAGAGTCCGCCTGGATAGGTACCACCGTAAAGTCTATTTCGCCCGCCAAACAGCAGTGTGTAGTCACTCTTGTGTGCCGGTTTGAAAGACATTGTAGTCAGTGTGACTACTGAAAATAATAAGACTTAACATCTCATGTCTCAGTGCGAGTGCAGTGGAATACCAAACAATACTTTGTAATTCACGGTGTTGGATGGTGTTTCTACTATTTATGGGCGGTTGTATCGCTTATCGTCAGGCGAACGGCAAGCTCGTCTCGTCAATCAAAGCAATTACAAAAATGGTCGTTTGGTAAAGTCTGGCTCTTTAAACAACATAAGCACCAATCAACAATTACACATTTGGAGGTGGCAGGATATTTGTATCCAATCTGATTTGAAACTCGTCATAGTGGCTCACGTATATGTCGCGTTCTGGAATCAACCTGAGTAAATATATCCGGTAATAGTAAGTATAACCGGTTTCAAGCAGGCCGCTATAATTGTGATAACTGGCGATAACCATCTCTAGTCAGTTGACTCTTTATACCAACTCCACTCTGCTTACGTGCTATGGAGTCATATAGCCGCGCCCGTAAAGAAAAATCAGAGCGCTGTGGTTGTTCGTTTGATACATCATATTTCCATTAAAAGAACGAAGCATTGCATATGCTAACAAAACAATACCCACTCCTGCTCAGCGATAAAAATGGACAAAATTTGATTCCAAACCAACTAGTCTTGCAAAATTCCTACGACCTACCAACCAGTGGCGAAAGGTGAAATTTCCAGAAACGGAATCCAACACAACATATAGGTACTAATATGCATTAATTCGGCTGCAAATCGTTCTAAAGATACTAAGATTCTACATAATCAATCACTCAGTCTGCCGCCGTCCAGTGCTGAACGTAGGCCTCCCTAAGTGAGCTTAGCCTGGTCTTGAGCAACTCGAATCCATCCGCCACCCACCACCTTTTTCAAGTCGTCCAACATGCAGTAGGAATAACCAGGTTCCTGCCGGCTTCCCTTTATATTAATATATATATAAAGAATATGAAATAATATTATATGTATTATTATATGAAATAATATATATAAAAATGGAAGCCGGCAGGAACTTGGTTATATGGACCTTTCGCTACTGCTACCAACAAAATATGATTTACTAAAAACTAACAAAAATCTAACCTCAGACTAACAATTAAATTCTATCGTTACTTAACACAGAGACCAATTATTTTTTTTAATGTATCCAAGACGTAACAGGTTATATAAATGACTAGCTTTTGCCCGCGGCTCCGCCCGCGTTATAAAGTTTTTCAGGCTAAAGTTTTCCGTTATAAAAGTAGAAGTTTCCCGGGAGCCTATGTTCTTCCCAAACAAACTGTCTCCATACCAAATTTCATCTTAATACGTTGGGTAGTTTTTGAGTTTAACACGTTCAGACAGACAGATGCAGCGGGGGACTTTGTTTTATAATATATTTTTTAGAACTTTTTAAGTGGAACAATCCCGTCATACATCATTGTTGCATAACTTTAACCGTTTACGCAGCGCAGGCAACGGAAGCTCTCAAAACTAATAATTTTCCCCGTTTTTGCAACATGTTTCATTACTGCTTCGCTCCTATTGGTCGTAGCGTGATGATATATAACCTATAGCACTCCAGGAACAAAGGGCTATCCAACACAAAAAGGAATTTTTCAGTTCAAACCGGTAGTTCCTGAGATTAGCCATTACTGCTCCGCTCCTATTGGTCATAGCGTGATGATATATAGCTTATAGCGGTCCACAAATAAAGGGCTATCCAACACAAAACGAATTTTTTAGTTGAAACCGGTAGTTCCGTAGATTAGCCATTATTGCTCCGCTCCTATCGGTCGTAGCGTGATGATATATGATTTTGAGCACTCCACAAACAAAGGACTATTCAACACAAAAAGAATTTTTCAGTTCGAATCGGTAGTTCCTGAGATTAGCCATTACTGCTCCACTCCTATTGAATATAGCGTGATGATATATAGCCTATAGCACTCCACGAACAAAGGGCTATCCAACGCAAAAAAAAAAATTCAGTTTGGACCGGTAGTTCCTGAGATTAGCCATTACTGCTCCGCTCCTATTGGGTATAGCGTGATGATATATAGCCTTTAGCACTCCACGAACAAAGAGCTATCCAACGCAAAAAGATTTTTTCAGTTTGAATCGGTAGTTCCTGAGATTAGCCATTACTGCTCCGCTCCTATTGGGTATAGCGTGATGATATATAGCCTATAGTACTCCACAAACAAAGGGCTATCCAACGCAAAAAGAATTTTTCAGTTTGGACTGGTATTTCCTGAGATGAGCCATTACTGCTCCGCTTTTATTGGGTATAGCGTGATGATATATAGCCTATAGCACTCCACGAACAAAGGGCTATCCAACGCAAAAAAAAAATCAGTTTGGACCAGTAGTTCCTGAGATTAGCCATTACTGCTCCGCTCCTATTGGGTATAGCGTGATGATATATAGCCTATAGCACTCCACGAACAAAGGGCTATCCAATACAAAAAGTTTTTTTCGGTTTGGACCGGTAGTTCCTGAGATTAGCTATTACTGCTCCGCTCCTATTGGGTATAGCGTGATGATATATAGCCTATAGCACTCCACGAACAAAGAGCTATCCAACGTAAAAATAATTTTTCAGTTTGGACCGGTATTTCCTGAGATGAGCCATTACTGCTCCGCTTTTATTGGGTATAGCGTGATGATATATAGCCTATAGCACTCCACGAACAAAGGGCTATCCAACGCAAAAAAAAAAAATCAGTTTGGACCGGTAGTTCCTGAGATTAGCCATTACTGCTCCGCTCCTATTGGGTATAGCGTGATGATATATAGCCTATAGCACTCCACGAACAAAGGGCTATCCAATACAAAAAGATTTTTTCGGTTTGGACCGGTAGTTCCTGAGATTAGCTATTACTGCTCCGCTCCTATTGGGTATAGCGTGATGATATATAGCCTATAGCACTCCACGAACAAAGAGCTATCCAACGCAAAAAGAATTTTTCAGTTTGAATCGGTAGTTCCTGAGATTAGCTATTACTGCTCCGCTCCTATTGGGTATAGCGTGATGATATATAGCCTATAGCACTCCACGAACAAAGGGCTATCCAACGCAAAAAGAATTTTTCAGTTTGGACCGGTATTTCCTGAGATGAGCCATTACTGCTCCGCTCCTATTGGGTATAGCGTGATGATATATAGCCTATAGCACTCCACGAACAAAGGGCTATCCAACACAAAAAGAATTTTTCGGTTTGGACCGGTAGTTCCTGAGATTAGCGCGTTCAAACAAACAAACAAACAAACAAACAAACAAACTCTTCAGCTTTATATAATAGTATAGATTTGGAATGACGATTTATATAACTTACTAACAAGCTGAATATCTTGAGAAAAATATGTACGAAAGGGTATTTGTGATAGGATATTGGAATAAATTGTTATAGACCTTTTTAGGGACATTTCAGTGAAAGTCGTATCTATTAAGGGTGACTGCGTGTTCACAACAATTTCTTTAATGATATTTTATGTTTTCGCGAATGTCTGAAATCGAAATAAAACTATTTTGAGATTTTATCGCGGTTTTTATATTATATATTTTTTCCGAAATGTGAAAGACTTTGAAGCCTACAGCCTTCTTTCTCATAATAATTTCTTTAGTATTGTGGGTGTTTATAACTTACCATCAGATGGCTCACTTGCACTTTTGGCCTTTGTTATCTAAATTTATTGCTTAACTAAGTGTTGTTCGTGGCTTCACCCGCATCAAAAGCCTTTGCTAGTACAAAATTATCCAGAACACTGTAGCGATTAATAGTGCCGCCTGTGATGCTAGCGCCATCTATCTGAAAATAAAAAAAAAAATATGATTGCTCATGGCAGCAAATTACCGAGATAAAAAGTTGTCTATGTTTTTATCCAGGACAGGGTCTATTTGTGTCCCAAATTTCATTCAAATCCGTTCAGCTGTTTCTTCGTTTATTTTTAACAAACATGCAAACATTTTCATTCTTTCACATTTATATTAGAAAGATGAGAAAAATTCACTCAAAAACGAAATAATTATCATATTTTCCACTACAAATTAACAATAAATAAATACAAATAATTTTATCGATTACAATGCAAAAGAAAATTTTCAATGCCAAATAATTGTTTTATGCATCTGATTAATAAACTACGTTTCATAGTAAAGGGTTGATCGAACTCTTTTCGCATTTAAGCTTTTTGTTTATATTGTTCCGTTATAATGAAGTATGAAAAATTAATCTTTCATTAAATTAATTTTGCACAAACATTCATCGATAATTGAAAGCAATATGAATGTATAAGTGATCTGCATCATTGTACATAGTAGGGGAGTTACTTACTACGTAGGGAAACCTCGCTCTTCCCCTTTTCCCTCCCAAACACTCTATACGTTGCAATCATGTCTAATAATGTGAGCAAATATCATTTGTGTACTCATGAAAAATTATGTCTAGTGCTGTGTCGAGTTTCCTCGTTCGTTTCTCGGGTTATAACATCATCTGAATCATTTACTTTTAAAACTAATCCATAAAAATAAGAACGTTATTAATTTGTGTATTATTATTTGTATTTACATTGATTACTCTGAGATTCGAGGCCAATTATGTATTCAATACTAATTTTTTTATTCAACTTACTTAAACGTAAAACAAGGACATCTTATGATAAAAGTATTCTTCTATCCAACTGAATTATTTTTGAAAATCGAACGAATCTACCACCGAACTAAAAACACCCACAAATCGATCGGAACTCACTTTCGAGTAGCCAGCGACTTGATTAGACTCAATAAAGCAAATTACGTTGGACGTCAATTACTACGCTATAATTGTTTAGAGTATTGGGACCGGGAGAATAGTAAACATAATCGTATTATGCGCCGTAATTACGTGGATATCGCGTAGTATGAAAAGGGTTTAAAGGTTCAGGATGTTTAATTTGAAGGATATTAAAATCGGATTTACGCTTGTATTATCAGTAAACGGTAACCATTGGAAGTTCAAGCAGTAAAAGTGAATGCATTTATTATTGAATTATTAAATTATTTCACGTACAGTAAATACTTCTCGCCAAATAAAATATTATCATCATTCCACCTTTTCACTCAAAAAGTAATAAAATAAAAATATAAGACGACCAAATACAAAATACATGTTTTTAAAATATATACTCCTAAAAAGGTAGGCAAGTTAGCAGTTAGCACTGTTTACATTCGATGTGTGATTCGACTAAATTCGGCTGCAGAATCCAATGTTACCAGAGATCAGCCAAGTTCGCATGAGATATTATAGTGCATAAGTATGTGCGCAAAACACAAGCTCTCTCTGTACCTTCACTCTCACAGTCCGGTGAGACGGCAATCCGATATGACCGGAGAGAGATCAGATGCAGAACCAACAGCTTTACGTGCTTTATTTGATGTGTGATACTTTATTGGCAGATAATATTTACCTTAATACTGTGAGGTAGGCCTCTAAGACTTAAACGGCGATCTCCTTAAGAACCAAGCCATATATGGCGGAGCACAGCGCAGAGAATTTTGTTACTGTCAAACCATTACCGACATTGTCGTCATTGAAATAATATCCAAAATACATTAACACAACAATAAATTGCACAACATAGTGTTAATTAATTTTGAATATTATTTCAATAAAGGCAATGTCGATAATAGTTTGACAGTAAAAAATTCTGCGTTGCGCTCCGCCATATAGGCGTCGGCCCTTAGCGGAGTATTTACCATCTCGACCATGCTATTACAAAACATAACAACACTAGAAAGGAGATAATCTTAGCTTGTATGAACCGGCATTGATTGCAGCTAGTGCAGTCGGTGCGCCAAGTAATTTCCGTGAGGTGAGAGGGCGATTCGCCATATCGTGAACAAATCCAATCCGAATCACGTACGGCTTGGAATTGGAACTATCATAAAATCTTTTCTTGAAAGTATAGAAAGAACAGAATAGTGTAAATTTAATTGAATTATTACTATTGCAAGGCTTTTGATAAATGACTAATTTGCTGTGTCATCAAAGAAAACACACGTTACGTCTTTATTCCCGAAGGAGGCAGAGATGCAATCAAAGTACCATCTTTTCACCATGTTTATTCCGTCCCATGATGTGATAGGATACGTCCCAGGATAGGAGACGGCTTTATCGCCATATCTGAAACAAATTCCGACCTCCGTCCGACACATCACTTTGCTTGATCCGAGAATCGAACTCGGGGCCTCAAAGCAGTGTCGTTACCCAATACAACTACGCCGAGGCAGTTGCGGTTTCACCCCTGGATTTCGTGAGAGGCTCACTTATCGATGCTGTGATCTTGCTTCCTATGAATATTCCAATCTCAAATGGTTGTGAAGACGTTATGTTTGTTTAAAGTAAACGCCGCAACCACTCAACGGATTTGGATGAAATTTGGGACACAAATAGTCCCTAACGGAGATTTACGTATAAACTATATTAATTCGTATTCATATAAATTACATTCCAGAAAAATACACTGAGAGGCGTATTAATAGATGCTACTCAGAATCGCTCTCAAGTGTGATATCAGCCAAGACGTTGTCAAGATAGTCAGTCAACAGATAGATAGTCAGCATCTTAATATCGGTATTTAATAAACAAATATTAACATCTCAAATGATATCTTACCGGGACGACTGCGCTTTGAGGACCTGGGTTCGAATCCCGAGTCTGGAATTTGTGTCCGATATGGCAATAGGCTCGCCCCCTATGACATCATGGGATGGAACACACATGGCGAAAAGTGGGTGCTCTGGTTGCGCTCCTGCATTCCCTTTTTGAGATAAAATGCATGATGTGTGTTTTATGATATTTTAAGTGATAGCATGTGGTGGATTTTGAACGCTAAGTTTTTTTTTAAACGGCGTCTACTTAGCTAAGTACAGACGCATAAATAACAGCTCAAGTTTTGTTTATTAAATAGTAATAATAATAATAATCATAACAGCCCTGTATTATATACTTGCCCACTGCTGAGCACGGGCCTCCTCTACTACTGAGAGAGATTAGGTCTTAGTCCACCACGCTAGCCTAGTGCGGATTGGTAGACTTCATACACCTTCGAAATTCCTTTAGAGAACTTCTCAGATGTGCAGTTTTCCTCACGATGTTTTCCTTCACCGTTAAAGAAAACGATAAATTCACGAAGATTACACACATGATTTTAGAAAAGTCAGAGGTGTGTGCCCTTGGGATTTGAACCTGCGGACATTCGTCTCGGCAGTCCGTTCCACAACCAACTAGGCTATCGCCGCTTATATTATATTAAATAGTACAGCAGCTTAAATATCTACTCAAGATCCTACTTAAATATGAGATTGGTTTATAAATACGGTCCTAAGACTTTAATTCCTGAAATTTCCACGTCTTTTAATTTTCTTAAAAAGGTAAAATGTTTTAGCTTTTAAAAGCAAGCTGAATGTTAACGTTTCAATTATATTTGAAAAGTTGCTGTTACGTGTTCATTACTTCTAATTAATATTTACGTAATCACAATGTTTGCATGTCGTTGTTTTTTATAGCACGAACTTGCTGATTTTAATTAAATTTTTATGTACAGTCAGCCACAAAAGGAGCTGAACTGAAATCGTAATATCAAATCGCCTGTAAACTTTTGTATTCGAATATACAATCGCTTTTTTTTTCACTAAAATAAACTTTTAAGGGTTGAATTTATTTTCGATTTAGACAAAATAGTATTTCGATTTTAGTTACTATGTAGCAATATTTGGGTTTTGAATTCGTTCAACTAGTTTTGTGACTGATTGTACAAATTATGATTCAGTATAATTGTTATTGTATTAATGAAATAAAATCTAGGAAAAAAATGTTGTAAAGTACTTCTAAATTTCAAATCGCTGTTTTCTCTGGATAATCTTTCCTTCGTTTAGGGTTTGAATCCCGGGTCAGGCAACACTTTGTGGGGATTACATCATGTATTGCATGCACTAAATGATATTGCCAAGCGGTCAGTCATCAAAATAAACCAAATTATTTATGCTACATGCTTCAGAAAATGTGATGCGATATCCCTGAACTACCCGTAGAAAAGAAAAAAGATGATAAGCTCCATAAAAAAATATTATAATGTCAGCCTAAAGTTAATATATATAATTATTAGCCTACTTTGAATTTTTATTTTACTTCATAACTAACTTATGCCTCCGACTCCGCCCGCGTGAAAAAGTTTTTCCGAGATAAATATTTTCCCGGGAAAAAAGTAGCCTATAGCACTCAGAAGGCATCCTATTAGTGAAAAAGATAACAAAATCGATAAGTGGTTCCTAAGATTAGCGCGTTCAAACAAACAAACTCTTCAGCTTTATAATATTATAGATTTTAAATTATAGCAAACTTCGTTAATAAAAAGATTAAATGACCTCCTCATTAAATTTCAGATAACCACGTTTCACGATTGACATATTCGTAATTAGGTCCAAAATCACATCTGGACCTAATCCTAGATCCCAGGTCACAAAAACTGATTCAACTCAATTTAAATACCTTTCTGTCTACTCCCACGAGATTATGAACATTTTCTATATAAAAAAGTAATTGCTTCGAAAAGTAACCGAATTGAGTTATTAAAGAGTCGTGTATAATTTCAAATCATTTTACAGATATTATAGTTGAACAAATTAGTTTGGAAAGCGGCGATAGCCTAGTTAGTTGTGGAACGGACTGCCGAGACGAATGTCCGCGGGTTCAAAACCAAGGGCACACACCTCTAACTTTTCTAAAATAATGTGTGTATTCTTTGTAAATTATCGCTCGCTTTAATGGCGAAGGAAAATATCGTGAGGAAACCTGCATACCTGAGAAGTTTTCTATAGGAATTTTGAGG
Organism: Manduca sexta; assembly: GCF_014839805.1. Lineage (NCBI taxonomy): Eukaryota > Metazoa > Arthropoda > Insecta > Lepidoptera > Sphingidae > Manduca > Manduca sexta. The sequence goes on along the minus strand of NC_051120.1, from coordinate 8,994,877 downwards.
GTGTGTAAAGTCTAGCAATCCACATTAGGCCAGCGTGGTGGACTAAGACCAAATCCCTGTCAGCCTGCCTGTTACTTCTTCACTGCTCAACCAATTTCGATAAAATCTTATAAGGACATAGTCGTGATCCGACCTAACTTCAGACAATCAATTTTAGACCATTCAGTACAAAAACCATAATAATATTCAAATATTCAACTTGATCGTAAAAGTATTAAACTAGACAATTATATTGACACAATTTGCCCCCGAATCTGACTTCTTAGATAAAGTAATTCGGTCTCATATTTTATTCAGTAACTAACAAAATAAATGCCAGATTTTGGTTAGATATATGTAAGTCGATCACGTTGGGCGATTCAATATATTGCCTGCTTTGGATTACCTGATAAATTACTTGTAGGAAATTGTGTTTGTAAATTGTTACTTTGGTATTAACCTTTTATTGTAATACTAATTTTCACACAACTTTACCTTTTTTACGATGGGAACGACAAAGTGACTCTACAGCATCTGATGATAAGAGGGTGAGGTCCAATAGAATGTCGATTGTCGAGTGATGAGAGATAATAACCCCTCAGCAGTCGACACAATTATGCCTGTTGAAATCGGATGTACACAGGCTGATACCGGAACGCGACACACTTACGTGGGCCACTAGGGGGTGATGTGAGTTTTAACGCCTTGTGTATAATGGTCGCTTTCAGGCGGATATAAAATATATCCTACCACCAGCATCTGTGTGTTCTTATCTTCTAAGCTGGTAAAGTTAATTGCAAAAATCTTTTTTTTTTGCCTTAGGCAAACGAGCAGGTAATCTGCCTGATGTAAGCAGCATTAGCACATGAACTTTGCAATTCCCGAGGCACAGCCAAGCCGTTGCCTACGGGGAAGTGAGCACTCTTTTTAAGCTTCGTTTAAAGAAGGACAAGTCATAGCGCTCAGGAAACATCGATGCAGGGAATTCATTCCTAAGTTTACACGTACGCTGTAATTGACAGCCATAAAAATGTACCTTCTGCACCATCATCTTAAAATGACTATCTCCGATATCCAATTTTAATGAAACACGGCAAATACTCTCTCCCTAATTAAAATCTCTCCACCTGTATAAACTACATGCAAATCCGTCGGCTAGTTTCAGAGATGTGCTACTGCATTATTAGTTTTTATTATTCTCTATCTGTTTGTGCTAACAAAAAATAATTCAAAAATACTCTGATTTGTGTTCTATTACTTATCATTAATCAATTTCTTTCTTTCTTGTTTTTTTTACAATTTTCAGACTCATCATGTTAAGATGTTTTATTTACAGGTATAGATAGATAATTATAAAGATGTACAATGGAGTTACTTTAAGATTCTACCAGTCCTAAGCTATGGTCAGGCTTGTCTGATCCGCTCGATGCATTAATGTTTAGATAGTTTACATCTCTGTACCCTCTATTGAATCTAACGTGGACAATTTCAATGAATGGTCTGCGGAATACAATCGCGCAATACACTGCAATGATTCTATTCTATGAAGGAATGTGATTCCTTTATTCATTTTTTTAATGTCCGTATCAAACAGGTTGATTACCGCGTTCATAGTATTTATGTCATACAATTTTAATTTGTTAAAATACTGATGTTAGGTCTCTTATATATGAGAGTCCGCCTGGGTATGTACCACCTTAATGTCTATTTCTGCCACCAAGCTGTAGTGTGTAGTCACTGTTGTGTTCCGGATTGATGGACATTGTAGCCAGTGTAACTACTGGACATCAGACTTAAAATCTCATGATTTAAAAATTCGAGTCTGAGTGTAAACCTGGATTTGAATAAAAAATATTAGTCAAATAAGCAAAATGATTTGTTGTTCAAGTGAATAAATAGGTTATAATAGTGACGTTTTGGTTGCCATTTTAGATCAGATTTTGAACAAATAGTTTATATGGACGTTCCTGTCTATAGAATATACGTCAATGGTTGTAGTACAATATTTGTATTCGCCGGGATAGCGACTACCGTACTTACACAAGGAAAATCCGCTATAGTCTAGTATATATGTGTAGTATAGTATATATGTGTCGCGATCCGGGATTAGCCCGTCCATACGGTTTCAAACAGGCCGGCATATTTATGTCGACTAGTGAGGTATTCTCTTGTCAATAGGCACACTATTTTGGACCCTATTCCGTTTACCAAAAGGTGCAATGGGGTCACTACTGCGCCCGATAAAAAAGACATTGCATAAAAATTCATACATAACTGACTCGTTTTGTTACCTATTGTGAGTGTATGTACAAAGGAAGTATTTGCCAATATTTGTCCATATAAAAAACTAGATAATTTTTATATTAAATTTACTTGCTTTGTAATACACTAACCTGCTTATTCATAGATGTTTTTCATCAGCACTGAGAAACAAACTTGCTATCACAGCTTTACTCCGTCCTTAGATAAAGAACGTCTATGAATAAGGAGGTAACTCTATTACAAAAGACGGCTCATTAATTTTTTTTTAACCAAGTAAAAAGTAATTCTGCTCTTTATAGAGTATAAGAAACATAACACCGCATTAAAAGGTTAATTATGCTAGACATTTTAAAGAGATTCGCGCATTGAAAATATTCGCCGCATCGGCTTGCCAAATGGGTTTTAATTAACCTGAAAATACCAATTTATATTTATTACTTTGATAATAAAGGTGAAAGTAGGAAGAATTAACTTTTTTATAATCGAATGGAAAAACTTACAATAATATTATAGATACATCGCTGGGTTACACTTACAAGGTTCTATATTGAATGTACAAATTGAATTATATATCACATCCTTAGTATTTTTCAGAGAAAATTTCCATTAAGCCTAAAACATAAATAAAGGGAGAACTATGCATTATTATCTTCTCAAAATTTTACCAACATGTTTTTTTTTAATATCTATTTTTAAACTAATAATTAATGTAGCACCTTCTATGTTCTGTGTTACACGGAACATAGGATATTATAAAAGTAAACTAGCGATATATGTAGTTTGAATTTCAAAATACGGAATTTTGCACTAAAGTCTTTACTTTAGATGATATCGTTTTCAACAGTTCTGCATACAATTTTTAACTACATTCCTACAATACAAAAAGAAGTAAAGAAAAGAACAGAAATCTACTGCTTTAGGCTCACACAGGTTGATAGATTTACTTGCTTTCAGTAATTGATGAAGAACTCATTGACCCGCAAACCTCTATGCAAGTACTCTCATAAGTTTTTTGTTTCCAAAAGCATCCATAATTAACCAAGTAATATTATATCGGTGGGGTTTTTGTTTGTATTCCTGATAGTAGAATATTTTTATCGGTGTGGATAGAAACCAACATACACACACAACATCACGCATTTTATCCCCGAAGGCGTATGCAGAGGCGCAACCATGGCACCCACTTTTCGCCAAGTGTGTTCCGTCCCATGATGTGATAGGGGGCGATCCTATCGCCATATCGGGCACAAATTCCAGACTCCGGGCTGATACTGAGCATAAAAACCCAAATATCACTTTGCCCGACCCGGGATTCGAACCCAGGACCTCGGAGTGCTGCCGTACCGCGCATGCAGTACAACTACGCCACCGAGGCAGTCAAACCAACATACAAAAGGTGTAAAACCCGCCATAGTAATAAAATATATTCAACCATGCAATATTCATTCTTAAGTTTACCCTTCGTTGCTTCAAATACCACTTCCTTAATGATAGCCTATTAATCTAACGGATATAAAGATATTGCTTTAATTCGCTCCCCACGTCGAAAACACTTCGGCTAAGAATAAACCCGAATTCCAGGCCGAATTTGAAAGTTCGTGAAAGTTTATTAAAATTCTTTCAGAACAAGGTTACATCAATGTCAATAAAACAATGTGAATTTATAAATCTAATTTCTTTAAAAGGCGTCTTAGTTTTGAGTTTATAAAACTGACCGCTTGGACTGTCAATTCAATCCACGGAATGCAAGAATTGCATTTTTTATATAAGGCACTCGGCAAAATAACCTTATTGATAGAAGTAGAATGGGGTCCAATAGAATGTCAACTGACGAGAGATGATCACCCCTCGATAGTCGACATAATTATGCCGGCCTGTTGGAATCGGATTTACACAGGCTGATTCCAGAACGCGACACACTTACGAGGGCCACTATGAAGAGTTTTAACACCTTATGTACCGTGGTCGCTATCTGTGGATATAAAATATTTCCTAACACCAGCATAAGTGTAAGTGTAAGGATCTGGTGTAACAGGCGTCGTTATTATTCTGCGTCGTAGTTATTCCACACCCGATAATTGCTCATAAATAAGTCAGTAGAATTCCATAATAAATATCCGATAGTCAATACTGCTTCTTTGAGGAGTTAGCAAACAAATGACAACGGAATTAGTTTTGTCCCTAATGTGTCGGGCTGTTTTGCTCGCTCTGTGGAAAATTGTTTCCTTGCATGGTTTATTTTCATATTTGTGTCCTTGATCTTGTGGTTTACAGCTGTTGCTGGGAGTCCTGTATTTGATAACTCAAGGAATTCAGAATTTTTCTAATACGATTTGACCAGGTCGGGGTCCTTGGAGGATTTGCTTAACACTCAATAAGACAAAGAAATGTTTTTACCTCGGACTTGCAATTCTTGAAAGGACACAAAAAATTACTACTTTAAGAGAATTCGTCGCAGCGGCAACATCATATTTTCAGTCAGGAATACACTCACCCACACACCATATTCGCATTAAACTACAAAATGTTAAATAATCAGAAAAACTAAAACCAGGATTTTTGGTGAAAATATCCATTAATAATAATATTTGGTACAATTTCGACAAAGTTGAAGACGAGTATGTCGTTTCATTTAGTAAAGCAATGACAAATTGACCCTGTATATTTCCCACTCCCATCAGCACAACTTAAGAAACATTCTTCATGGATTTAAGCGAATTTACATATTACGACTTCCGTCTACTTCGGAATTGTCGAGCAGCGTGTCTGCCCCGCCGAGATAGACCAAATGTATCCATAAATATTGTTAATAAGATAAAACAGCTCTCCAGTGGTAACTATTTGTCGTAATGGCGACTGCTCGCAATATATCGCTCTGTTTCAGCAATGGAAGTAAAGATAGAAATACAAGGGGTGTAAAATTTTACCATATTGCAGTAGTTTTTTTTTTTTTATTTCAATATCACTTTGCACTATCTAGATGTGCCCGAGATCTCACAGTGGAAGTCGTTCCATAATACAACTACGTCACTGAGGCAAGCGGAATAACATTATTTATGAAGTTGTAATAATAAAAAATAAAGTTAAAAAGAAAAGCTTTAAGGACCAAAAAAATTACATGACTTACCTATTCACTGTTTAATGTTAAAAAGTTTGATATTTAATCATTATAAATAAAAAAAAATAGAAAATCAAGCTCTTTATACTAACCCCGCTTCAACTGTATTCAAAACAAACCCGTGGAGTAATCCAACGGAAACCTTTTTTAGTCTCAGGCCTGACTAAATTAATCTAAAAAATATGGGGAAAGAGACAAAAGAACTAGGACTTACAAATCCTATACATTGAGTAGAATCCGTGTCCAATAAACCACCCAATTCGGCGCAATTTGAACTTACCCTCTGCAAGTGTATTAGAGTGGTACCTACTTATTCAGGCCGACTCGTTCATTATAGGGTAGCGTGAGGATGATTCGCGAACGTAGTTCAGTCAGTCGTTCGATCTGGTACATATGTTTAGTTCAATTTTGAAGAGTACAGGTTCGTTTTGCCTTTGTTTGTGAGTTATGTGGTCTACAAAATTAAGTATAGTCGATAAAATCGTTAACTTATATTATAATAATAAATGCGAAAGTATGTGAAAATGTTTCTATATTTATATATTTGTTAGAAGTAAATGCAGAAACAACTGAACGGATTAGATTAAAAAAATAGACGAAAAATGAACAGCCCTCAAACTCAAAATATCTAAATATACTTGAAAATAAAAGAGTCAAACGGAATAAAACAAAAAAACATTCTTCATCTCAGAAGAAAATATCGAAAAACGCCTGACCGCAAACCCGACAAGCACTCAAAAGACCCAGTACACTTAATCAATCAATCTCACAGCCCTACTGTGTATCCAATTTGTACATTTGACTAGCCCCCACCCTACTTATTCAGCCACTTAAACTGAGCTACCAAGCGTACGTATCTCTTTATCCAATTACGGATAACGGGGGAAGAAAAAAAGGAAAAAGAATGTTTTCTCTCCGTCCTTGAACATGAATTTCTACGCTGAGCGTTGCAAATCCCGTGAAATTTTATATATGTTTTGTGCGGCGTTTATTTTTATTTCGGGAATAAAATGGGTGGGACGCATGCGCTGGCCTTGGCCTAAAAGGCGAATGGAAACAAAACGTACAGACTGCAAACGCGATAGTTCATGATTTGAACAATAGTCTTTTGGAGTTCATTTAAAATTAATGCGCCACGTCTCTCGAGTAACTTAAGAATACCTTATGTAGTTCACTTACACTTACAAGTATCAATGTTCTAAATAGCTGGTGATCCGAGTCGAATTTCGGCCACTGAGGCCAATCTCAACAAAGATCACCCAAGTACGCAGGAGATATTATAGTGCACAAGCGTGTGTGCAATACACAGGTGTTCTCTCTGTTCCTTCACTCTCATAGTCCAGTGAGACGGCAATCCCATATGACCGGAGATTTGAGGTAGTGAGATAGAGAGTCAGATAGCTGATATTATTTGTATGAGTACATAACACGTACAATGATATTTAATAACTATAGATTTGCCAGTAGCACGCACAATCTGAAGGCTCGCTAATTGAGATTGTTAGAGTACGCGTACATAGCAAATACTGTCTTCCAGTAACCGCCCTGAGCCGGTTCGTAACCCGTTAGTAGGTTCCCTTCAGCATGGTCGCTTAATTTTCATTGGTTGCGAGCGCCTAAAGCACTCATCCAAAAGTCCGGTATGCTTGTATAAGTCGGTCCTTGCCATGCTAAGAAACGTAGGGTCACGAAAAAAAAACTGTCGACTTTCTTGTTCGTACTGGTTTATATAGGCTCATTTTGATATTGCGTTACTTAATAAAACCACATACTTATTTACTTCGAAATAACACATAATAACAATTTAATTGAGCCGTAGTTGTAAAATAAAAAAGTGTAAGTTTCGGACAAAATAAATATTAATCAAAAGTAATTTTAATTTAACGCGGCCTTATGCCACTTTTACTAAGAGAATTCGTCGCAGCAGGAACATCATACTTTCATTCAGGAATACCCTCACACGCCATATTGGCATTAAAGTATGTTAAAAAAATCAGTAAACTATATAAAACTAGGATTTTTCGTGAAAATATTTGTTATTAATACATGATTTTTGGCACAATGTCAGCAAAAGTAAAAACGAATATGTGGTTTCATTTAGTAACGCAATGTCAAAATGACCCTGTATATTGTCACGTCTCAATGACATCTTAATACAGTGAAATTGTTGGCTCACTATTACAAAGTTCTATATTATATTTTTTGCACAAATTGAATTGTATATCACATTCGGTGTGTCTTTCAGTAAAATTTTCCAACTACCGAAAGATAAATAAAAGGGGAACCATGAAATTATACCAACATGAATGTTATTATTTCAACATCAAGAAAAATTATAATACGATCTTAATTATAAGATCGTATGATTATTTTTCACATTCCGTTTGCTTCATATTAAGTGAGCCAGCGAAATGCAAAAGAATTTAAATCTGTGCGTACGAAACACCTTTATTTATTTAAATAGAGTATCACATTTATAGTTTTGAATATGATTGAAGTATTGACACCAATTAATTATTTTTACGTCAATCAGTTCAAAAACTATAAGAAATAGTTATTTACATCTCCTTTCTTATTAAGTTTCGCTTCAATAAATAATTTATAAAACTATTTTACGTAATACAATAAATTAAGTTTAACTTGAACATCTGCCGTTTATTAATTAACCAAGTTTTAATTATTTTAAACTTAATAATAATTTTATACGCGCTATTATTATAATCTATGGCTATCATTTATTATTTTAATGCTTATTTGTATTCATTATTTTTTTATATGCCATTACTTATTTCTTTTATACCGAGTTATTTATACCAAAAATATTTAATGTGAAGTCACGGAAAATCTATGATTTTATTATATGTTTAGAGATTAGAACAACGTAATAAAATCAATTCACGTAATAAGTCTTCTCTGATGGATAGACAGAGAGTTAACAAATGCATTTGTGATTTTTAGAGCTTTAGTTTACTGAGACATGAGGCAAACTAAATGTCTCTGCTTTTACAAATATAATGTCCAGGTTTCAATCGTGCATATTGTTAAGAGAGTTCTTCAAAAAACACTATTTATTATACATGTTTTTATTTTACAGAAAATACACTTTTCATAAAGAGGTCCAATGCGAAACGTCGCCCATGTGTGTACACGTTGTTGTGCCTGAGATCCCAGCAGTATTTGAGAACTGCTAAGGGTGACAGCGTTAAGAATGTCACAGCCAGCAACCCAACATAACAGGGGAATAATATAATAGTATGTACATACTCGTATTTTACTCTCATTATTATCAATATAACATTGTATTGTATACATATTTACAAAAGAGTTAAGTTAAATTTTCAATAATATGCTTTTATTTAAAATTTTATTTTAAACTTTGATGGTCGCGATTTTTACTTTTGTCAGTATCAAATTACATAATTAATTATCTATTTATCTTCTTATTATCTACACAGGTATATCTCGTCCCCTACACTGGTCTAGTGCCAATTAACGGACTTCACATATCCTCAAAATTTTTATAGAGATATTATTATGCATGCAGGTTTCTTCACGATGTGTTCCTTTACCGTTAATCCGAGCGATAATTCACAAAGAATAATTTATGTAAACTTTAGAAAAGTCAAAGGTCCGTGCCCTTGAGTTTTGAATCTGCAGACATTTGTCTTATCAGTCCCCCTCCCTAACTCGGCTATCACTTGACTCTTAATAAGAAAAAACAAAATTCCCATAACACAATATCACTGCATAGTATAAAACAAAGTCGCTTTCTCTGTCCCTGTGCTTAAATCTTTAAAACTACCCAACGGATTTTGATGCGGTTTTTTTAATAGATAGAGTGATTCAAGAGGAAAGTTTATATGTATAATAATAACATCCATTAAATAGTCGGCATTGCACCCGTGCGAAGCCGGGGCGGGTCGCTAGTTACTTATAAAGTAAGGCTATACTCATTGGCGGTAAAGAAAAAGTCGGTTTGCCCACCTGACCAAACTATTTGATCAGAAAAGTCTTCGAGTGCGACAGGCAAAGGAAATAAGTAATAGAGCCCTTAATTAACTTCATTTCGTGAATGTATCGAAGCATGCCCTCGGGAACTACATTACGGGGAAAAATAAATTCACGACACGCATTTCTTAGATTTATAAATGTATATATGAAATGAGACACGAAGTACCTAACCTTTTGTTATAACATACAATTTTAGACAGAATTTTATACGGTTTATTATAAACCTTATTACAACTAGATGCAAATGTTTCCACAAACCGCTGTGTGGCTATTAATAATTATAATAGAATTTCGATAATTAATGTGATTATTGAAGCATGTATAAATTATTTTTAGTGCCGTATGTGGGCAGTTATTAAAACAGTTTAAGCCGATTTTTTGAAAATACAACGTATTAAGCTTTAACATAAGGACTAAAATTGTTTAACAATAAAAATAGATGACAATAAATATTTTTGAAAATTTTGTTAATAAATAAAATTCCATAATACAATAATGAAATAAACAACATACTTCAAGCACAAATGCAAAACTATAAACATAGCTAAAAGGGTATTATGTAGCACAAACACTAATAAAAATACATGGTTTCCCGCATATAATTTTATAGGAGAGGAATATTTTAACTAACCATTTCCAAAGCGAAATATTTCGGTAAACCGATTTGCATATGGCGACCGTAATGCAAACAAATAACATTTTGCGGACGATACCAAATCCTGTATTAACCCATAGCGTTTTCAAGCACAAAGGAGCCACGTGCGGGCAGAACTGCTTGTGTTTCTAATGCAAATTCAGAACATCTGCCTAATATCTTGCAGTCCGCATAAACTGCACATTGTACTGGTTTAATAAAAATATTTGCTCTCCGAGTTTAATATAACGTTCGTGGTATTCAGTTTACCTCTGATTATATTTTTAAGGTAATAGAAACTTTGAAGGTGGGAAATGATCTAAATTGATTTATTTAAAAGTAGCAGCTCACGAGTTAGTTCACATCAAAAACCTTTACAGTTATGTCACTTAGAGACTACAACGTTACTCCCATTTATTTAAAAATAAAGTAAAAAATTGAATGGTTTCCCATGGGAGCAAAGTACCGAGTTATATAGTAAGCTTAGACGAACCGAAACAACTCATAGGAAATCCAGGATATGGTCTAACCTTGTGCCAAATTTTCATCTAAATCCGTTCAGTTATTTTTGCGTTTACTTCTAATTAACAAAAAAACATCAAGGGATAGGGGGCGAGGGAAGCTACTTATTAAATAACAGAACATCGCTCCCTCCGACACTTCATGATTGTAAACAATCCATCAATTTAAATTATAATAAACTTAACGTTCATAAATCCTTAAGAAACTTCAAAACATTTTGACAAACTTTCACATTTTAATATTAGTAACAAGTAAGATAAGACTCACTTAAAGATTTTTTGTATCATTGAAAGACTGTCGCTTGCCTGATTCAGAGTTTCAAACTGACTTTTCCCATTGACTAATTAAAGTCTGGATTTTTCAGACTCTAAAGTATATTATGATCTAACGAGCGTACAGTACACGACAGTAAATATTACACCTCAATTACTCGACAGTCAATATCACACATTGGCTTTAGACTGTGATAATTGGTTAACTTTGGATTCGAGAACGTCTATCACATCCATCCTACGGTGTCAATCTGATTTACCGATTCTGATTCTATAGATCGATATATAATATTAATTGCCGAGTACTGTAATTACGTTGCCAAATTTCCTTTTTTATTTTATAACGAAGTAGGCTTTTAGTAAAAGCCTTTGATATCTAGTTCTTGAAAACATTTCAGTCACTTCGCGATTTGAAGTTATGTAACGTATCTCGCAAACAACTCGACCGCGAAGTGGCTCAAAGAAGATATTTTTAACTTTTAACCAATGTCAATATTATTCGGAAGTTCTTATAAATGGCGAAATGTTATATCTTTTTAAAATTATTACGCTGAAACATGAAGTTATTTTTTTAAAGAATTCTGCTTAAGGTAGATGTAAAAAGTATTGATAAATAAAAGCATAAACCTCAAATTGAATTTCATGGAATTCTGTATCTTAATTTAACACATAAGCCACATTCGATCGCGATAACCCCCTCCCCTTCTGTAATATTAATTCTTTAGCATATTTGGTCTTAAGCTAAAGCCTGGAAATATAAATTCTTTAATTATGACAAGAAAATCACAAGAATTCCAGACAGTTCTTAGTAAACTCATCAATAGCTGTTTAATCAACCATCTAATTGCTAATCTCGGAACAGTCAGCAACGTCACGGCAAAATACTCAAAAACTAATGAACCGTTTCAATTGAAATTGGAAATTAAATCCGGAGTCAGTTAGCAACAGAAAGTCACGGAAGAGACTCAGATTAAACTGAGTCTTAATTATAAAAGGATTTTAGTAAAATAAGTCTTTTCTAGAAATAGATATAATCGATTTAATTATCTTACTTGAAGTATTCCTTGTAGAATGGTAATTTAAAGTGTTAATCATGAGCCAAAAGACATGTCAAATATAAAAATAGTTAAGGAATCTTATTTTATATGTTTGAATTTAAAAAACGAAGTAGAAGCCAATTTTTTGCACACGGAAATGGACTAATGTTTTAGATAAAACAAAAAAGAAATAGTTTTACTCTTCTCGTTTTGTTAAAGTTTGCCTGGTCTCTGAATATTTTGGAAACTGGAGTCTCTCCTCGCATATGTTTTGTAAAACTGGACAAATCTCCTACGATTGAGCATCGTAGGCTATAACACCACAGCGTATAACCAAAGGTTCATGAGCGAGGATGACTACCTATCATTATATGAATCACTTTCTCAATTTCAACCTTAAAACAATGCCAAATAAAACATTTTAAGATGTTACTGTTATTTAATTTAAAATACTATTATCCTGTAGAGAATTCGTAATAACATTATTAATTTCGCTTTTATGTCACCAATTTGTCCTGAGAAACAATTCGCAAGTCCTTTTGGGATTTCAAAATGAATGTCGCTTCGGGCTACTGGCCTTTAGATTTGAGGTTACCGGTCAACGACCCGTCTAAATGTATTACTTTAGACATATCCTTGTGTGAGGTGAAGTCTTTTTGCGGACCTTTATAATAATAATATATATCCTGAAGCCAATGCCGCTGTGGTAATCCAAAGGGCAGTAAGACAGAAAAGGTGGTTCTGGTCCATAACATGGTTTAATAAATTATCTTATCGTTACTGCTGTTTATCAAACAAGAAAATGCATTTCTAATAATAATATATATCCTGAAGCCAATGCCGCTGTGGTAATCCAAAGGGCAGTAAGACAGAAAAGGTGGTTCTGGTCCATAACATGGTTTAACAGATTATCTTATCGTTACTGCTGTTTATCAAACAAGAAAATGCATTTCTAATTTCCGTAGAAGTATGAAACCTAGGTAGGAAGAAAGTTCGTTTAGTACACTTCAAATCAGTAATATAGAAATTGGTCGCATTTGACTTACTCTCCTCTTAATTACTACGGCAAAATCTGTAACAAGTGTAGTGTTCTGTGTAGGTACATAATTCGAAACATACATACATTATTGTATAAATGTCGTAGGTGTAAAATATAGTTTTATAAATATATGAGGCATGATACACCCACGTGTCGCCAGGTGCATTAGGACTTAAGGTCAAGGGTCGAGATATTAACGGAAAACAAACGTGTAGATTCCAGAATGACATTGACCAAAAACACTTTGCCCACTCAGTGAACAAACCTAAAAACTGAAGCCGGTAATCATACCGTATATAACAACAATATATACCGTATATACAACTAAGCCACTGAAATAGTCAACTCGAAACAAAAACACAAAGCCATTATCCATACTAGTTCAAGAATCTTACAATGAGTATTAAAATTCCCCAATGGGAACAAGCGGGAGTACAAGTCGGTGGCCTAATAATTAGAATAGTCCCGGACGCGGACGGGAACTCTTAATTATCCGCCACCGAACACGATTCGTCTTACCCAAGTTCTCCACTATAAGTTCTAAACCCAAGGGATCCAGTACTTAAACTTTACAGAGATAAACACGCATACTTTATAGTTTTGGAGACTGTTTTTGGTGATTTACTTTAGTTTAATTAAGAAGATATATAGACCGTAGTGATGACAACGTGTGACGCAGTGGGTTAAACTTGAGCAAGAGGTTTGACTGGTTTTTATTTTGAGACATTTGAAGCGGAAAGTGTATACCCTAGTTGCAGTTCTGCCTATCCCTTTGGGGGGTTTGTGTGTGAATATAAATAAATTAGCAATTACAATACAACATTCATAAATCTTTTGAAACACAATGATTTCTTATGTTTACGCGAATGTTAGACATTGAAATAAAACTATTTTATGAATTGTATCGCAATTATTTATATTATTATTTTCTCTCGACATTTCGGAGACTGCAGGCTTCATGGTCACGGGACGGACTCATGTGTTAGTCGTCCGCAAGTCAAAAATCTACCTACATTTTACAATTTTTTAGCTGTTGACGTTCCGATCTACGCAGAAACGAAACATCCAGTACTTTGAAACCATCCGTAAGTCTCCAAAGACTTTATGTAGAAACAAGAAAAATTTCATCAAACACGACCCAAAGAAGATGTAACTAATCATATTATTCAAATAAGAGGCCTTGTAATCTAAATCTTCAAGGTTACAACACAATAACGCTAAAACGACAACCGAAAAATTACTAAGAATATGAGAACTGGTACTTCGTTAGACATTCTTATTCATTCTAAGGGACCAGACAAAGTTTCTGTACGGTCTGAATTTCAAATAGACACTTGTGGCCTGTCGAGGTCGCGAATTATAATATAAATTCTTATTTGGACGTTTGATTGCGATTTTGTTTAGAGTTGGCTTGTTTTACTTGGATTTAATTATAGTATTGCAGGAAGGGATCTTGTTATGCTGGTCTTAATCAATAGAAGAATGTAAGGTGTCGGATCTTTCCGCGGATTCGGAACGTTCGCCAAGCACCGATATATATTTTTAAAACTCTTAAGGTAGATTTTAAAATTAGATAAAATTTGTTCGTACAATAAACAACAAACGAATTAACAATGATAGTGGTATGTATAAAGTAGTTAATTTGTTTCACTTTTATATTCAGTCGGTTTATTGTTGTATTTTTTCTGTTGATTGATAAATTAGCCCTTAATTATTTTATTTGTCTGTCTTCGATACATCCTTTGGAGACTTTCATCCTTACAGAATAATGTCAATGTTATTTGTTTTAAACTGTATAGTGTTATATAATACGTATTTATGTATATGTAGCTGTTTTAAATTTACCCAGAGGCAGTTTTGTGTAAATCTTGGAAGTTTGTTGTAAAACAGGATATATTGTCCCACAAAAGAAGTTTTAATATTATGGAGACGAGCGGCGGCCAATACTGTTTTTAACATTTATTTTATGAGTACATATTTTCTTTGTAACTAAAACTACCTATGTTTTTGTTTTATGTTTATTTTTTTACCTAGCACTTGTTGTAGTTATCTGTTATTAAAATTGCAATTAGTTCAGATTTTTTTATTACTTCTTTGTATTTAATATTGTTCATTTTGTTGGCAATCATTAATAAATAAGAAATAAAAATCAGCGAGCTTTATTCTGTCTTCGGAACGAATCTATCTTTTGCAATAATGAACATTCTAATGGAAAGACAGCTATGACATACACAGGTAAATGATCAATACAATTTTTTATTTTTATTTTACTATTTTCGGAAAACTTACAGCTAGATTAAAAAATATTAAAGGTACATAAATACAAGAAGGCCATTTAAAAGCTTTCACAAAGACAGTACAAAAGTTATGGGGTCGGTAGAACAAATATACACAATCCCCTACTCCCCTATTTACCTATACGGCTATCAAAGCTGTCATTCGACAAGACTGCCTGTACTTTGAAAAAGCCGGATTTGCCTTGTAGGTGGAATAGGGCCCCTGACTTTTACGTCCAACCTTTACTTTTAGTCTCCATTCCTTAAAAATAGTGGCAATGCCTCTAAATTATATTACTGCTTGTATGATGTTTTCTGTTATAAAACGTACGCATAATAGCTGTGTGTATTTAGTTGGCGAAGTTAAAATCAAAAAATATGAAATTATTTTTAGATCCTGACTTTCAGGTTTTGTTAAGATGTATATGCATTTGGAATATAATAAAAAGAACTTATCGAAATCCACCTCTATTACAAACATCATCTAAGCAATCCTCAAAATATTTAATAAGAGAATTCTACAATTTACACATCGTAAAACAAAGTAACGTTACCATTTAACATAGTCGCAAATTAACCAAAAGCTGGTATACCAATTCACGTTTCGCTGAGAAAGAAAATTAACACATAAATCTATTAAACAACAGAAACTATATTCGCTTAAAACCGACATACTAAAAAGACGTTAGTTAATATTCCGCGGCTGTACAACACGCTCTCTGCACTCACCAATTCACTAAACTCGATTGCCACACAAAGCATAATTTCATAAGACATGTACGAACATGTACAAATTTGTCTCGTAACACTGAAAAATAAAACACTGGCTTCTATTTGTACTGGATAATTATAAATTGCGTTATGTTGGTGAAGTAATGACTGAATTTTTTAAGTACGCACCCGCCAAAGACGAGAGAGAAGACGAAATGGAGACGATCCAGATAGAATGTCGACTGAGGAGAGATTGTCCCTCGGCAATCAATACAAAACCGGTATAATTGAACCGGATATGCACAGGCTGATCCTTGAGCGAGACTTCCATGGGCTCCTATGGCGGGTTGTAACACCTCGTGTAGATGTTCGCTATCCGAGCGGATACAAAATATATCTTCCATCACCATGTTTATAATATTTTCATAAACATGAATAATTTTGGCGAAGAATTAATGAAGTTTGAAAAATGATGTCCAAATAACCCATACAAATATTCGTGACAATACTCAAAGGAAAAAGAATAAACGAATTAAAATGGAAACAAGATTTAAGAATTCACAAACCATTTCAAGATCTGTTTCATGCTTCAAATATATCAACTTTGGCAATACTAAAAAGTATTTTTACATTGTAAATTACCCCAGTATAACGAAACGTGTATCAACTGTTTTTATAAATGTCCAGTTTTCCAATACTGGCACAGTCCACAGTGCCACTGAATAGGACGTTTCCAACACAATATCGCCTACAATCGGCAACCGCGTTCTAGTTTTGCTGCAACTCTGTCCCATTCATTATTCATTCGTTTTATGAATGATTGACAATGGAACAATCCAGTTTGTCGTACTGTAGCCTTTGAAAACGTTGAGCCATTAATACGAATTTTACCTGTTACGAAGTAATTAGGGTGAACATGCAATTACTTGTATTCATCGAGCTAGGCTTTTTTTGTTTCATCTGCCATTGTGATTGTTAACTTAATTAATTAAAAATTACCGCCTTCATTAAAGTTGACTAGACTGCGACCTGCCTAATAAAAATTTACACATTCTGAACTCATCTCTTGACTGTCATAAAGTCATTTATCATGCTTAATATAATACAGAGAGCTGTTTCAATAGTAGTTAACGGTACTCATTATTGATGTTTATTAAATATTTCTGTTATTATGTATATTTTACTTCTTATTCTAACTATATAATATACTATGTTATCAATGCGAAAGTTTGTGATAATATTTAAATGTTTGAACATTTGCATGTTAGGAATAAATGCAGCAATAACAGAACGAATTTGGTTAAAATTTGGCACGCGGATAGACCATACCATGGATTAACCCATAGGCTTATTTATCCCAATAATTTGATCCCATGAGAAATAATGGATTATTTAATCTGATTTTTAAAATAGCCCTGACGTTGGTCAGTTTTTTATGTACTTTTGTAAGGGGAAGCCGTGGGCGACACCTTGTAGGCAATAAAATATGTCACGTATAACTGCGACAGCCTCGGTGGCGTAGTTGTATTGCGGTACGGCTGCAATTCAGAGGTCTCGAGTTCAATCTCCGGATCAGGCAATAGCATATTGGGTTTATCTACACACACACCTTTGCGCATAAAAGGGTGTGTAATGTATATGTATGCATAATTTATATAATAGTTATAGCAAATAACGAAAATTATAATTAAAAACATATTTCCAAGAATCTACGAACCGCAGTTCATTGAATAAACTATATCATAATTCCTCAATAACTCCATCAAAGCATGAATTATAACAGGGTATCGACTTCACACTATGCTGTTAATGTTTGTAACCGAATTTATATATGAATAATTCTGTCCATGTTCTTTGTGGACTCCAAAACATTTGGAGACATTTTAATGATTTTGGGTAATCTTCAGATCCACACGTGAAGAGACTGCCAGACTACATTGGAAAGTCAGCGCAACAATAATTATCCAGAAGAACATTGAAGATAAGGTGCAAATATGTAGTTCTGATGGACATGAGCAAATGTCAAGTTTGCTAAGACAACATCTTGAATAGAGCGAAGTGTAAAAAGAAAAGGAATGCTGAACTCACCACCACGAAGGATCTATATTAAGCTTGGAAGAGAAGTAATCTTCAGTTTAGCCTAGCGGGAGATCCTGGGAAGATTAGTGACCCTGGGAGCATGTGTTTTTTTTTTTGGAATTTTTCTGTCGTCGAATGCTGGCTTTTCATCAATATTAATATAGCAATAGCTAACCACGTGGAACCGGGGCGAATCGCTAGTATACACATATAACGTGCACAGCTATCTGAATACAATCGAAATATTAATTAATTAGAATGCTTCACTGAGTAATTGGATAATGGTTATGATTTCAACTGAACTTGAGCTGACAAGACCGAATATTACTGCACTATCTCGTGTAAAACGAAAAGTGACTGCGACTGCCTCGGTGGCGCACTTGTATTACGTGTGCGGTACGACATCGGTCTGACGTCACGGGTTCGAGTCCGTCGAAGTGACAATATGTTTTCCAGCTCAGAGTCTGGAATTTGTACTTGATATGGGTCTCAGTGTCAGCTTAGAGTCTGGAATTTGTACTTGATATGGCTATAGGGACGAATCCCTTGTTATATCATTGGATAGAATACATATGGCTACAGCGTCTACTACGAAAAAAAATCGCAATATTTCCAAATCTTAAGACAATCAAGTCACCTGATTGCAGCGAAGAGTTTATTAAACTTAAACGACCACATAAAAATTAACCTCTGCCCCAAATGAAATCAAATTTGACGCTTCCCGTTGGAAACGAATTAATAATTCCGCCCAGTTACCCCCGCGAAGGTTTTACGACACTTGGGGTCTTGTACAGAGGTTTCTGGAGTTGAAATTTATGTCTCAAGCATGACCAGTGAGCGGTCAGTGTGGTATGAAATTTTCAGTTCGGGTTTTATAAAATATGTTTTTCGCTTTAACGAGGGTTTTATTTTTAATAATTTGTGGTATTTTTGTATCGATAAGTTTTATCATACAATCCTGTATAAGGTCAGGGGGCCCTTTCCGTCTACGGAGTATAACCGTATATCTGTCTCTTTCCAGTTACAGGTGTTCTAACCGAAAAATAGCTTGATAGCCGTATAGGTAAATAAGGGACTTTTTGACTCTTTTACCTAAACTGCTATCGAAGCTATCCTTCGAATGGAAATCCCGTAATTTCAAAAAGACGAATTCGCCTCCATAGACATAATAGAGCCTCTGACCTTAATCCTCCAAAAATCTTTGAAATAGGGTACGTGCCTCCAGATGTACAAAAAGCCGTACAAATTTAGATGAATTATGACCACTGTAAATGTTTTATTATTTTAAGCAGTACTACAAAGATGCAAGGTTTGTGAGTTTGTTTGTATGGACTAATCTCTGGAACTACTGAACACATTTTCAGAATTGTTTCGCTAATTCGAAATTACACTACTACTGAGCGCTAAAGGCCTTTAATCTCGGACAGACAAATATAAAGCGGCATCCCGGAAATCTTTTTTACGCAGTCGTAGCCGCAGGCAAATACTATCTATAAATAAAATAATTAATGATTGCACCCTGTCTATCTATATTAGATTTTTTGATATCCTAACTTGTTAGGTTAATACATCCGCAACCATGAATCTATCAAAGATGCTTTAAATAAATCAAAGATACAAGCATTACAGGCATGACAAGATACAGACGTCATCATCTGATTCAAATTTTATTCGCCTTCCTTTCATGCATCTACCATGATTATCTCTGCACTACCCTAAGGTTGGCTGGTAGAGAATATGGCATTAGATCCGCTTGTATACATTTGTATATGAAGTGCTAAATAAATAAAATGTTATTGATCATCAGCTTAATACTATTTCGTATACCATTAGCAACATTATATCAATTACATACGTAGGTAGATATTGTAACTTTGACTTTGCGGATGAACAACACATCAGTCCCCTCCGTGAACATGAAGGCTGCAAAGTCTTCGAAACGTCGGGAGAAAACTAAAACATGAAAACCGCGATAAAATCCGAAAAATAGTTTAATTTTAAAATCTTTTTTTTTATTTAGTTAGCAAGTGTAGGTTTCATTTCCCACTAAGGTATGAAGTCTCCTTTTAAGCAAAATAATTGCTTGTATTAGAAAAAAAATCATTATTGATCATCAGCTTACAGTAAAACTATTTCGTATACCATTAGCAACATTGTATCAACTGAAAACGTGAACAAGCCGTCGCATAATAAAAGTTACAAATGGCACTTAAACCAGGAACACTAGATTTATTCTCCCGTTTCCTAGTTTTACAATCACTGTAGCAGCTTGCCGACGCGTTCAGAAGATTGATTCACCAGACGGTCATAAAGCATTGCATGTTGTATCTGTGATACATAAATCATGAACAAGTTTATAACAAGATATATGACCTTTGTGAGTTGAATTTTAAAGTAATCAGAATAGTAAAAATATGATAATGAAGTATAGCGTCCATTAAGTCCATAACTACTGGACGTAATGAGACTTAACATGTCTTGGCTCAGGAAGGCGAGCGCAGTGAATATACCAAACAATATTTTGTATTTCAAGGTGTTGGATGGTGTTTCTATTGTTTACGGGCAGTCGTATCGCTTACCATCAGGCGAACGGCAATCTCGTCTCGTCATTCACAGCAATAAAAAAAATAAGTGTGGAACGGAATGCTCATACAAATGTCCATATCACATGTTCAAAACTCAAAAGCACGTACCTCTGACTTTTTAAGTTATGTGTGTAAGCTTTGTCAATTATCGCTTGCTTTAACGATAAAGTAAAACATCGTGTGGAATCCTGCATCTAGAAAAACTTTAAGGGTATGTGAAGTCTGCCAATCCACACTAGACCAGCGTGGTGGACTAAGACCTAATCTCTCTCAGTAATAGAGGCCCATACCCAGCAATGGAACAGTATATAATACAAGGCTCTTATTAATATATAAAAATATAAAATCTTAAGGGACGTCTTTAAAATTTCTTTTAGCAGACAAAATATGAGAATCGTCTTGAATTTTTATGACGTATTAGGGGTAGTTCGCGGCACGTGCGCGTGTATTGCCTATCTCAGGTAAAATTCCAGTCTATAGCATTTCGAGAAAAACGTAATCCAGTATATGAACTATGTGCTAAATATCATCCAAATTCGTTCAGCGTTAAAAAATATTCAATTTAATATTCAGAAAGATTTTTTACGGAATACGGCAATGTCACCGCACTGCACCTGATGGTAAGTGGAGTGGAGTTCTATAGAATGTTGACTGACGAGAGATAATTCTTCGACAGTCGACATAATTATGCCGGCGTATACACAGGCTGATCCCGGAACACGACACACTTAGGTGGGCACACTTTCGCCGGTTTTAACGCCTAGTGTACTACAGTGGTCGCTATATGGGCGGATATAAAATATATCCTACCACCAGCAAAAATAACCAAAAAAAAAACTGTAATGATCCTGAACGAATTAGTTAACATTCATTGACACTAGTTTAAAACAGAATTATTTATTTCACTAAATTTGACCGACTTAAGCAACCTTACCTTATTACACCGCCTTGCAGACAATCGACCCCAATTTTGCCCTCCAGCAATACATGAAAGAAACGTAACAATAAACTATGACATCGGTTCAAAGAAAACTAAGGATGAATGAACCGCAAAAATTGCTTGCGTCAAATCAATTTCTTTACCAAACCTCAATACAAGAGGCGATTGGCACAAAAATCAACAAAGCGTTACAGAAGTAATGAGGCCAGTGTTTTGTTAAAAAAAGACTTTTCAAAGCAGTTTTATGATGGTGCGCAAACCGATTTGAAACGCTCCGAACAAATTCTGTTTAAAATAAGGTATAATCTAATAATGAAAGAACGGTCATTTTTTTATACGATCATGGCAGTGTAACGCCACTTCACCTGATGGTACATGGAGTGAGTCCAATAGAATGTCAACTAGCGAGAGATAGTAAGGAGTTAACTTTCGTACGCGCTGGTCGGTGATATAACTATGTCTTTTTATTTTACACAAATCAGCATCTATTTCGAATATTTTTTTTTATTAAATTATCTTTAAAACTTCAAATCATTCCTAACAAAAGGAACCGCTAGCTATACCAGGAGTTCAGTGATATACGGAACCTTAAAGTAGACATGAAGCAAAGATATTTTAAAGAATGAGGTCGAACTAATGGATGGAATTGTTTATTTATTACCTAAAATTCGAAATTGGGCTTTAGTCAGATGATTAATATACAGGTAATGGACAGCGACGTAACACCTTTTATAGCGCTGTTACTGAACTTTGAATTAGAGCTACTATGGAGCCATATTATATAGGGATCAGCAAGCTAAAGTGGCAGTGGGCAGGGCACATAGTTCGCAGAACTGACGGTAGATGGGGCAATAAAGTTCCCAACTGGAGATCACGTACTGGCAAGCGCAGTGTTGGACGTTCACCTTCAAGGTGGATAGACCACTTGGATGCAGGTCGCAGGAACACACTGAATGCAGGCCGCTTTCGACAGGTCCGTCTGGATATCTTTGCGGAAAGCCTATGTTCAGCAGTGGACTTTATGTGGCTGATGATGATGATGATGATGAACAAATTAATCATAACTTTGAGTAGGATCTCAAGTAGGCATTGAATGTACTGAACTATTTAACACCCAATGCTTAAGGTGTTATTTAAAAGCTTGTTTTTAACTGAGTCGGCGTTGTTAATGAACAAAACCCAACTGTCAAAGCGTTACATGCAGTGATTAAGATGTCATTTGAGGTGATGTTAATATGGACTAAAAAATAGCGATTATCTTAAGTTGGTGACCTTGATTTAACAGTGACTAAGCTAATATCATACTTCAGAGTGAAGCTAATTTGAATCTATTAATTCGACCCATACAGTATCATACTGACATTAAGTTACATGAAACCACGTACTCATCTTTTTAAATTAACACTCAACTACAACTCTAACTGTAGATTTAAAATAAAAAAGAATAATTGTCGAAGAAAATAATTTACAAATAATATCACTATTACTTTGAGAGAATTCGTTGGAGCGGAAATGTCATTCATAAGTGACAACAAAAAAAGACATAAAAATTAATACTTGTATTTTTGGCGTAAATATTCATTATTCATGGATAATTTTTTTGCACGTTACCAGAGGAAAAGTCAAATATGTGCTTCCATTTAGTGTCATGACGTCGAAATGATACTTTAAACAGAAAAAAATAGAGTGAAGCCTGAACATTGACTTATATGAGAATGCGAGTATGGATGCGGGCTACTCCAGTGCCGGATATTTAGCACTCACTTGGGGACGCCTACATTCAGCAGTGGACAGCGACTGGCTGAGTGATTGATTGATTAAGAGTGCGAGTAAGTAAAATACGTCACGTGTTGGTACCAAGTTAACTACTGGTTCAAATTAATGCTTAACACGGACTCAGTTATGGTTTCAAAAATGAACAGTGAATACATGGATAAATAAAAAAATGGGTTTTGATGTAATTTGATAAGTAAGTGAACTGGCGAAGAACTGACAAGATATTGTGGATCTGATTTTTCTAAATTGCGTAGAAGAATGTCAGTTTTGGGTTCCAATTAGTACTGTCTACTACACTTTAAAATAATAAAAATATTTTATTTCATAGGAATAATCAAATTAGATTATTTAAAAATATGGAATCGAAAAATATGTCTATCGCTTTATTGAATATTTTTGATTAGAATTTAATTTTCAATCAGTCAAAAATCTTACTTTAGCCAAAGCTATCCAATTTTCAACTTCTAGAGACTAACAATTACCTATTTTCGAAAGCATAAAAAATCCAATTCATTTTATAATTGGAAATAGGATTCATATTACTTTTCTTTTGTTAGAGTATTAATTGAATGCCGAGTGCATTTTCAATTTACCCTTCCGCAATATGAAGTGAAACGAGTGTTTGAGATTTTTATTTTCAATTAAATTGTCGTTTATTTAAATTGGTAATACTTCGTGCGGATCTTTGTTTTGTCTTTGATGTTTTTGTGACTAAATTAATTTATTTAACTTTAATCACTCTACTTCAAATGTTTTTCACTTTTTAATTTGAATGTCGAGCAGTATTTTGATTTTATTTTCGTTTATCTTTGTCCTGTGCTTTTTTATAGGAGCACGACAAAATGACCTCTCTGCACCTGATGGTAAGTGGAGCGGGATCCAATAAAATGTCGACCGACGAGAGACGATTACCCCTCGGCGGTCGCAACAATTATGCTGGCCAAAACAACTTTCACACTATTATTCATAATAAAATAAGTAATACATATTTAAACAAATTTTTGCATCCTTGCTTGATATTATCACGTGATGTAAACTTAAGTAAAAACTAGATTAATAAGGATTAGACTAACCTTGTGATTCTAAAGGCCGCATTATTAGATATAACTCAGACTCGCTCTTAAGTGCAATATCAGCCTATGTCAAATCTTAAGATCGTCGTATTTAATAAACAGATATCAACATCTCAAATGTTATCTTAAGTTATAGTTTATGAAGAATTTTGACACTTTAGTTTTGTTTATTAAACAACGCTGTTTATTATTTAGATATCGTTGTGTAATGTGTATACCCTTAATAGGCATATATATCAGCCAGTAATGAGTACTATGTCTTTAGAAGTTTTATTTTGTTAATATATGATGTTTTTGTATCATAAAAATAAATAAAAACGCCGACTCAACTGACAATAAGCTCTTAAAGACAACTTAAGTTGTAAATATTAAATAGTTCAATACATAAAATGTCTACTTGAGATGCTACTCAAAGATGAGGTGAATTTATTAACACGACTCTAAGATTCTAAAAAGGTTTTAAGACTATAACTTATTTTATTACGTAATACCATTAAATATAAAATGTTCAGACGGAGCAATTATGAAATATTCGAAGGTAAGTTCAATTATGAAGCCTGATCAAATGTCTGAGACGGTGTCCATTAATCAATGCTCGAGATTCGATTTCCTAGCCAGGAAAATAAAAATAAAATATTCTTTCAAATTTATGAATTTATATTTACTTAAGACAACCAAGGTTAATAACCTTGAACAAAAAGAAAGATTTGCAAATGCCCGAAAAAGCTTTACAAATCTCATAAATTAAAAACACAAGTTTCATAATTTAACAAATTAGAGAATTCAAATTAATTAATTCCCTTTACAAAGTAATTACGGTAATAACGCATTAGTTACGAGTTTTAATAATTGAGTCGTTGTTTCTGTTCATTTTGCATCAAATAATTTTTCTTTTCATTAACAAACGTTTATTATTGTTTTATTGTATTTAATAACACTATTTAAATATTATTATAATATATTTAAATATTGATATCTATAAATATAAAAATGAATCCCTATTTCCCTTGGTCACACCATCACGCGTGAACGGCTGGACCGATTTCACTATTTTGTTTGTTGTTGTGTTTGTTATTGTTAGGGGAAGGTTCTTATGAAAGAAACAATTCAAAAAATTGCGCGGAAAATTAGAAAATTTAAGAAAACTTAACGAAAATATTAATTTTGTATAATTGTCAATTGTTTGAAATAACTGTCAGCGAATGACAGAATGCGCGCTGCAAATTCATAGTTAAAACGGGACAACGTCTGTCGAGTCAGCTAGTTAATAATATTTATAGATTAGCTGTACCCGCAACTTTGTACACATAAATAACATTTTTTTTGATATTCGACTTTAATGAAATAAAATATAATATATGCTGCTTACATTTAGATATATTCTGTTCATCTTTGAAAATTTTATGAAATTTTGTTCAGTAGTTTCGGAGATGTGCTCTCACAAATAGACAGACAGACGGACAGGCAGACAAAAAAAAATACAGACACTAGGGACTCATCTGTTTTTTTTTTTATTACGTAGAAATAAATTTAGTTCCTGTTTAATTATTTTTTGATTTAATATGCACCTTATTTCTAATTTATTTTTTTATCTATTTGTAGCGTCTGATGAGAACGTAACGTCTTTTAACATTATAGATTAAACTTATATTTAATAATAATAATAATAATATCAGCCCTGTATTATATACTTGCCCACTGCTGAGCACGGGCCTCCTCTACTACTGAGAGGGATTAGGCCTTAGTCCACCACGCTGGCCTAGTGCGGGTTGGTAGACTTCACACACCTTCGAAATTCCTATAGAGAACTTCTCGGATGTGCAGGTTTCCTCACGATGTTTTCCTTCACCGTTAAAGCGAACGATAAATTCACAAAGAATACACACATGATTTTTTAGAAAAGTCAGAGGTGTGTGCCCTTGGGATTTGCACCTGCGGACATTTGTCTCGGCAGTCCGTTCCACACCTAACTAAACTTATATTAAATAATTAAAGTGTAATAATAAATATTTATTACACTTTAATTATTTAATTTTTTACTACGTTTGACCGACTGAACGACACTACCGCTTGTCTGATGGTAAGCGGTATGACCGCCCATAAACAGTAACAATCATATAGAACTTTGAATTATCAAGTACTGTGCACTCTACTGCGCTCGTCACCCTAAGACATAATATATTAAGTTTCATAATATTTTCTATGGTCAATTCATAACGTTCTAAATTAATATGTCGCATGACCCTCTAGTTTTTAATTATAATCTTCTTTCAAATTCCTTATTTCTTGTGTTCCAAATCTTTAAAATTTGAATATGTGAAATGGATTCTAAGAATTCGTACCTTTTTCATGTAGAATCGCAAAATGATTTAAATAAGCACTTAAAATATCTGTAAAATAAATGGATGAATTTGGTATTTAAGCCAAATTCCTTGTCCTAATTCATAAAGGAAGTCTTGTTTAAAGTGCTGACTCACATGAACTAAATATTTTATTTATGATAAGATATAAAATATAGACTGCCATGGTCGCGAAGGTGTATTGCGGTACGACTGCAGACCTAATTATAGTTTGTGTAAACTAAAAACAAAAAAGTACACACTAGGTCTGAAGTAGAACAAAAGTACAGACTTTTGTTCTACTTCAGACCTAGTGTGTACTTTTTTGTAAGATTAAAGAAATATCTAGCGTTATTTAAGATGGCAAGATATTAAACATTACTACACAAACTATTAAACATTACTACACAAACTATAAACTGATATCTTCCAAGTCACTCAAACCCATTACGACAAAGGAAACATACTTAACATAATAGAAGATCTGAAATCAAAACATAACGGAAGTGACGTGAAAATGAAAATGTAAATAATATAAACGATGCCGAAACAGTTCAGATTATTAAAGATTTAAAAGACAGGATTTACGAATAATTGATTCATGGAATAACAAAATTTCTGATGATGTGAATATACCAAAAACATAAATTTATAAGTGGATTTTTCTGTATGAAACTGATATCCTTCAACACTTACTGCAACAATGTGTGTATGTAATATAACAGTAAATTATGTTAGTATTTAATTATATTTTTTATATGTGTAAATAAAGAAATTGTTAATATTATAGGTACCGACTGAAAGCGTTATAATAATAAAATAATATCAGCCCTGTATATACTGTCTCACTGCTGGGCACGGTCCTCCTCTGCTACTGAGAAAACATAAAGAATACCCACATCATTTTAGAAAAGTCAGAGATGTGTGCTCTTAGAATTTGAACCTACGGACATTCGTCCCGGCAGTCCGGTCTAGACCCAACTAGGCTATCGTAGCACCAAACAACGTTATGTTAATATAATTACTTGAGCAGACGAAATTCAAAGAAAAATCAAATCATCAAAACAAATTAAAGACAAACGGCTACAAGCTGATCCCAGATGAGTTGCGGCCAGTTACTCATGCGCTGTCATTCGGGCCATTACACAAAGCATTCTGGGATCACGCACAGTGGACCAATATGTACCATGCATCTAATGGCTTGGAACATGTTGCTGATATAAATCACATCATAGGTACACAATATAGTTAAGTTGGGGTCTAAAATATAGTCTATTAAGTTTTGCCCGCAGTTTCGCCCGCGTGAAGTCTTCTCCCTACAATATCCAATTTTGCTGGTGGTAAGATATATTTTATATCCGCCAGGAACGCGACCACCGTACAAAAGATGTTAAAATCCGCCATAGTAGCCCACGTAAGTGTGTCGCGTTCCGGGATCACCCTTTGTATATCTGGTTTCATCAGGCC
The DNA here is from genome assembly GCF_014839805.1 of Manduca sexta. Lineage (NCBI taxonomy): Eukaryota > Metazoa > Arthropoda > Insecta > Lepidoptera > Sphingidae > Manduca > Manduca sexta. Next base: position 8,966,757 of record NC_051120.1, on the reverse strand, counting down.
GGCACAATTATGTCGATTGGCGAGGGCTAATCATTTCCCCTAAGTCGATGCTGTATCAAGGGCCGCAGCCAACGATGCCTTGCTACAATCGTTAACATTAACATTATGTATGAGAATGAGTTATCGTAAAGATAGACTTATTGGTGGCATTATTTCCACACATTTTTTTTTATATTAGCATGAATGATTTTAAAAGAGTATCTTGGCCTCTCCACACTCTTCGATTTACCATCAGATTCCATTGAGACCCTTTACCGCACCCGCATTAAATGTAATAAAAATTTTAAAACTTTGATAATACGTTTACTAAAGTATATTTCCGAAAGCATCTCTCCTAGACAAGGGCCTTGAGGGCCAACAACGCTCAAACCATATGCTGATTTAACGCCCCTTAGTGTACCCCTATCCATTAAATCCCAATAAATTTTAACTGAATATTGTCAGTAAGTAAATTGCCACTAAGTTATTATCGGCGTGGACCAGCACTTTGTGGGCGTTCATTCAAGTGACTGAGCAAGCTTTTGGAATAATGATGAAGGTGCCTATTAACATAAGGCATTCAGACTTGGTCTGTGTTCCTTAGCTGTGCAAACTGAATGTACAACTATTTTCATACATGCGAATATACTTTAATGTATGGAGATTTATTCGTAGGTTTGCCTGAGGAAATTTGAAATTGTGTTGTGGTTTTTGCTACGGTAAATATTATTATTTTTAGTAAATTGGAAAAGTGTTTTGTTTATAAAGTACATCCCTAGCGCTTTAGCTAAACCCTACTAAAAAGAAAAGCAGACAAAGTCGTCATAAAATTAAAAATTTTTGGTCATTGCTTGATATCACTTACGGTCCTTTACAGTTTTTAGAAATTGAGGGTCGACCTTGATAGAGGTACTTAATTTACCTTACAATAGCGAATAAAATGAACGATACGATAGAAAAAATAACCGCCTTTATCCTCGAAGGATTAGGCAGGTGCATCCAGGATATTCATTTTTGCCATATATGTTCAGTCCCATGATGTAATACGGAGTGCTCCAATCGCCATATCGGACACAAATTCCAAACTTCAAGCTGATACTGGGAAGAAATACTCAATATCACTGCCTATCCCGGAGATCGAACCCAAGATCTCACCATTGCAATCGTACTGTAATACAACCTCGTCACCCTAGTAGTCTATATCTTTAAATCTTTTAGTAAATAAAATATTTAGTTCACGTGAGTCAGCACTTAAAACAAGACCGACTCGTGAATTTAGAAAAGGAATATCGCCTAAAAACAAAATTCGTCCATTTATTTTCCAAATTTAAAGTGCTAATTTAATTTATTTTGTGATTCTACATCAGGTACTATTTATTAGAATCCTTTTCATATATAAAAATTTACCCGTAATACAACTACACCGAAGCAAGACCGTACAACACTCGTACAATAAACATCACACAGACGTTATCAACTCTTACTTAAACTTTACAACGAAACTGAGAGCTGCTTTAGCAAATACTACAAAACACCAGGGCCGTAGGTACCAGTACCAGCAATATGAGGCCCCCAGCTTTATGGGCCCCTTGGTCCATACCTACATTGGACTAAGCGGGCGCCCAAAACTTCGCACTTTTTTTTATACGTGTCCGGCGAAGTTACCCCACTACACCTGATGGTAGTGGAGGGGGTCCAATAGAGTGTCGACTAATGAGAGATCATCACCTCTCGGCAGTCGACACAATTATGCTGACCGTTTGGAATCGGATATACACAGGCTGATCCTGGAACGCGATACACGTGTGGCACTATAGCAGGATTGAACACAGTGGTCGCTATCCGAGCGGTTATAGGACATATCCTACCACCAACACAGTCCTATAGGGCCCCAACAAATGTTGATAAAGGGCCCTTCTTTGACAATCTACGTCACTATAAAACACCACAATGTACTAGATATAGGTTAGTATGTTAAGTATTATTGTACACTACGTTAGTAACATCAATTTGTTCCAACTTCACCTGCAAAATCCTCTGAAATAGAACCAAAAGCCACCAATTTGTTAGGAGCATCGTAACAACTGTGACAATATCTCATAGTCGCATATTCTTGTTGCACTGTATCAAGTCGTGCTGTTGATAAATGGTGCAATTTATCAAACTTGTCGTTTTAGAGGTGCACTTACAATGTTAAATATGATTTAGACGTACAAACGGCGCTGGGATGCCAAGAATTGGGATTTAGTGGGTTTGGAGAAAACTGGTAAAACGTTTGTTTCAAAAGTTGGGTAATTGCAATATTATTTTTGATTTTTTTGTTCGTGAATTATGTTTGTGAACAAAAATATTTGCTAATCATGCACAGCTTGAATTAGGACGTTTGAGACGTAGACAGATTTTTTGGTTAAAACGTGCGCCAATTCTATCCCAGACTAGGAATTTAACGTTAGTAGATCTTTTCGACAAATCGTCAGACTTAGGTAGCGTATGTCCAGCAATAATGTCTAATATTATTCAGCAACAATTGAGGCTCGTTAAATATGTTGGTTAAAAATATTGCACGCGCGAGTTCCGTGGAAACGCGATTTGAGATGAAACGAGCTTGGTATTTTGACGGTCACAGCTCATATTACGTCATACATAGTTTGCAGGGCACTGGGTACTGGTCCGAGGTCGAATCTTGGATATTCAATTTTATATAATAAGTGTATACTGTGAAACATAATGTGTTGTATTCCGAATATCAGAATTGACTAGTTTGGAGTTTTGATGGATCATACTACGTTATAGTTAGTACGTAGCTCATTGGGTTCGAGTCAAAGGTCAAAACTTGGATATTAGAAATCATAGCGAGGTTTTAACATATACTATTACAGAAAGCTGAAGAGTCTTTTTGGACGTGCTAATCTCAGGAACTACTGGCATGAATAAAAAAAAATGCGTTCTATAGACCTTTTATCAAGGAAGGCCAGAGGCTATATAACATCACGGTGTGACCAAAAGGAACAGAGCATCAATGAAAAATGTAGCAAAAACTGCAAAAAATTATTGTGATGTCAAATCAAAAAATATCATTTTAATATAAAAAGGACATTAAGTATCATTTCAGTGTTTATATTTTAATCACTACACGTTAGCTAAATTGCTGTCAGAAATACCACTCCCACCCATTAAAAACTTTGCCGTTTGCAATAAAACGTCTAATTTACATGAAAGTTTCGCAGCGACGAGTCCTGAATGCGAAAGCATTTCATCAAAAACTAACCATTACGTTTAATACCGAGTTTTTTCATAAACGCCAAGTGATAGTAATAAGTTTTTATATAAATTTTCTTCTATAGCTCCAAGGAGTCGTTAACATTTCGATATTTGTCTTGTAAAATTTTATATCATTTGTAGCTACGTGATAACGCCGCGCTTGCCAATACGTAGTCTCCACTCGAGAATTCTACCCCATCTATTGTCAGTTCTTCGAGCTATTCTGCTCACTGTCACTTTAGCTTGGTAACGGGGCTATAGCGATAACTTTCGAAATTGCTTATATTATATGTATATAACAGTGGCGAAGGGTGAAGTTATTCAAACGGTTTTCAAAAGCCGAGACAAAAAAATGCCTTAGTTAATATATCGTGGCCAATTTAACTAAAAACAAAAACTAAGACAAACGCTAATAAATCTAAAAGGGAAGCACGTAGGAATTGAAATAATGGACGTTTCGCTACTGTTTCAAACGACTAATGTTTGCAACATGAAAATCCATACAGGATTATAGTATACAATTTCAAGGCACGTTCTAACATAGTCAATCTGAAACTTATTAATTGCATCAGATACACAATATACGGTTAGTAGTAAATTGGTGCCACCGTCCCTAAGTTTGATTATAGTGCGACTAGTTGGAATAAGTTATCCATTCCCGGGTTCCTATTAAGGATTTACCCCAAAAGACCAAATGTGTTTATTCGTTGCGGTCGGTTAAATAGTTTATTTATTAACTAATTTATTTTCATGTGGTTTTATTTTTGAAAATTAGAATACATAGTTAGGTTGTTTGTTAAGATAATTAAAATTTTCTGTAATGTTTATTTAAAAGTATGTATATTGTTTCATGATATTTATTTGTTTACATTTGCATATGTGAATTTAATTAAATTAATATTTTAAGTTTCTGTTTAAAATATTTTTATTTAATTCAATTACATATTGGGGTAATAAAGTCATTAAGTAACAACAAAATTGTATTTTTATTTGGAAATTTTCTAAAGGTATAAGGTATAATTATTTTTACTCTACTTATAAAAAAGTACTAAAAGTACATTTGCTAGTCATTTCAGCAGATAGCAGTATGTATGCAAGTAACAGGCTACTTTCCATCATGGAGAAATACGTTTAAAAGGGACTTTTACTCTGGGAAAACTTACCCGAGCAAAACCGCACACAATACCTTGTTATACTCACTAAATACTTAGTCCATTGAAATGTTACATTTTTTAGGCCTTACCTTGCGTTTTTTAGAGGACGCAATTTTATTTTTTAGAAGTGTAGGGGGGGTCAGTGTTAAGCTAAAACCAAGTTTGTGGGGTCGCCACCCTTGTCCCACGGCCGCCATCTTGGTTTGAAATGGTTTTACGATGTATCTCTTAAACTATTTATCTGACAAAAAATTATAAACATTTTTGTTGCAAATTAAATTCTCTACAACTTTGGTCTAGTAACTTTTGTCGTAGAACTATAAATAAAAAAAGTTATAAGCGAAAATGTTAAGAAATTCAATGTTAAGCAATGTCCATTGCAACGTCATCAGAACGTGTGTTTATAAGGTTCATAATACGTACAACACAAACCCGCGGTTGTCGGCTTGTACGCGAATTACTGGATCCTGAATCGCTTTGGGACAGATGAAGCAATTGCTTAACATTTTTGCTTATAACTTTTTATTTATAGTTCTACGACAAAAGTTACTGGAACAAAGTTGTAGAGAATTTAATTTGCAACAAAAATGTTTATAATTTTTTGTTAGATAAATAGTTTAAGAGATACATCGTAAAACCATTTCAACCCAAGATGGCGGCCGTGGGACAAGGGTGGCGACCCCACAAACTTGGCTGTAGCTTTACACTGACCCCCCCTACACTTCTAAAAAATAAAATTGCGTCCTCTAAAAAACGCAACCCCAAATGTAACTTTTCAATGGACTAACTATAGATGCAAAAGTTCGTGAAAATGTTTGAATGTTTATTTGAATTAAAGGCAGAAACAACTAAACGGATTTGAATAAAATTTAGCGCATGTACAGACCATGTGCTAGATTAACGCATGCTACTTTTATCCTGGTAATTTGTTCGCATGAATAATAATTGAATATTTTAATCTGATTTCATTTAATAATATATGAGTTTATCGTATAAATTATGGATTGATATCGTAATATTGGGTATTTTCTGCGCATAAGGCTTTTCTTACGGATAAAGATGCGATAAAAATATTGAATTATCATTTCGTAGAAAGTGCGTACTTTATAATAATATGAATATAACTTTTAAATAAATAAAACACTGCATTTACATTTGTGAAGGCCCATTTTCGTAAGCTCTAGGATAATTTAATAAAAACATAAAACATGTATTATTTCTTAAATAATTCTTTGAACTGATGTGAGAAAATATACAACACATTTTTATATAAGTTGTATTTTTTACTATTTCGACCTCGTTTCATCTTTACAAGCAAAGCTAAAATGACGTCATAAAGAAAACCCAGCGACCAAAGTAATTTTTACGACTTTGCGTAACAGTAATCCTTTTTTAATTAGCCTATATTACACTGTCAGTATTTCTTTTTCTAGTTTCATATAACGATACGAGCACCCGACTTGCTACGTACTTAGTGCAGAAAAAGAAACCCCTCAACATGACGAGACGAGCCTGTCACATAGCTGATAGTATCTAATACCTCTGATGGTTGTGATGCATCATGAAGGCCGTCCTTTAAATAGGTCCTTTAAATAGCAGCACCAAAAAACTTGAATAGCTATGCTCACTATGAGATATTAGATGTCAAGTAATCATTTTAATAACACTAGCTACAAGGTAATTGAGGCCGAAATACAACAAAGCTTGCACAATGTTGCTTGCCGGCAGAAATAAACATTGCAATAGTATATATCCAGATTGTCTCTGTGAGTCTAGAAGGTTTTTAACTACCTAGACTGTCTCTGTGAATATAGAACATTACTTATATTTCTGTATAGCATTGCTTTTCAAAGTAGGGGCTGTGCCATATTAAGGAGATATTACATGTAAAGGGAGGCACGAACTCGCAGGACAAGCGTGATTTTCATAATTTCTACACATCAAATCCAGTACCTATTTTTTTTCTGAATGAAATGTACTTTGTCGCTTCTTGTATCCTCGAAAATTAATATATATGGAAATTTTGTCATCATCTGTTGAATAATTAAGGAGTGAAAGTGTAACAAAGAAAACTATTTTTTATAATATTAGAATACTTGATGAATCACGTGATTCTCTCTTCCTTTCATCGAAGTGATGGGAGCGTGGGTATTTCTATTTTAGGCACTAAGGTGGCCAAAAATACTTTGAGAACCCTGTTCTATAGTATAGAGCACTCTGTGATATAAATCTAGAGTTACTGATAATATGATAGCTGCGATAGCCTAGTTGGTTGTGGAACGGACTGCCGAGACGAATGTTCGCAGATTGAAAACCCAAGGGCACACACCTCTGACGTTTTTAAAAAATTATACGTATATTCTTTGTGAATTATCGCTTGCTTTAACGGTTAAAGAAAACATCGCGAGGAAACCTGCACACCTAAGAAGTTCTCTATAGAAATTTCGAAGATGTGTGAAGTCTACCAATCCGCACTAGGGCAGCGTGGTGGACTAAGGCCTAATCCCTCTCAGTAGTAGAGGAGGCCCGTGCCCAACAATGGAACAGTATATAATACAGGGCTGATATTATATTATTATCACTGATAATAACCCAACAGCAATAATTTTCACGTATGACGTTTCAAAACCCTATGAAGACAAACGCTGCGGTTATGGTTTAATAAATGATTTTGATTAGGGTACTGAGGCTGTCGGCAGCGTCTTGTAAATAAATGACGATCGGGTTAAGGTTTAAATATGGGTTAGCAGTCCGTAGCAGATATTAGGGAAAAGTGAACATTCTAAATATATTGGGGTAAAATTGAACTCTTGATACATTTTATATTGTGTAGCTTCTATGTGACTGAATATGTAATGTTGAGTGAAATTGAGGCTAGAATTTATTGGGGTAAAATTCAATAAGTGTCACAAATTATTTTTATAACTAAAATAGCTATGACGAGCGCAATAATTCTTAATTAAAGATGTCATTGAAAAGATAATATTTAGAAGTGTTTGAAAATAATTAGGGGTACAATTGAACTATTGATAAGTTCTTTTTCATGGGATTTTAAAATAACGGTGTGACGAGCGCAATCATTTAATGATAAGATGTGATTAAAAGAAAATTTGCGTAAAATTGTAATACAATTATTGATGTATGTTTCAAAGTCTTTTACGAGACTTAATAGTAATATCAGTATTTTAGCATGACTTTGTTTAATGTTACTTGTTAGTAAATAAATACAGACAACATAGAAACTACAACCGTATTTTAACCAAAAATAAACAAAAAAAAATCTCAATGGAGGTGCTGGGACTTGAACCCAGGACTTTCAGCATGCGAAGCAGACACTCTACCACTGAGTTACACCCCCGGTGAGTTAAACGTCGAATTACGTGCTTCGTTTAGGTAAAATATCACAAAGTCACTTTAAAAAAATAATAATCGGTACAAGCTTTTAATTCTCGGTATTCTTGCTAATTAAAATCAGATCGAATGAAGTCAAAATTATATTTTTCTTTTACAAAAATGTTATTTTCAAAGCAATCTAAAATTACGTTTTCATCTAGTAGCTGTAACTTTTGTCCATTCATACGGCAAAAAACTCATCTTAGAGCATCCAATAGGATAATGTCTAGCGACAGTAAGTCAGAGAGATACGTCTGGGAAGATATTTGATTTACACAATACAGACCAGACTAAAAAATGAATAATCTAGGTCCAAAAATGTGGGCTGGCATTATTTCTCACATCGCATATATTATTGAAGATTTTTTGTCTAAAAGAGGGCTCAGCGGCGATTTTATCAACGTTTAAGTTCAGTTCTTACGATTTATAAGTTTGAGAGATATACTTTTTCTATTCTTTAATACGTGGCAGACTCTTAAATCATTTGAACTTGTAATATTTCAAATGTGATTTTGATGACCTTAAACGATGAATTTTGAATTTTGCTAAGCCTGAGTTATCTCGTCTTATTGGCAGTAGATTAGCTCTAAAACATTGAAAATTGAACGTATTTGTTTTAGAAGTTGAATTTCAGTCAGAAAATACTTTATTGATTTATTAGTTTTAGGTACAACATCTGTTTGGACTGCCTCGGTGGCGTAGTTGTACTGCATGCGCAGTATAGCAGCGCCCTGAGGTCATGGGTTCGAATCCTGGGTCGGGCACAGAGATATTTGGGTTTTTTTCTGCTCACTATCAGCCCAGAGTCTGGAATTTGTGCTCGATATGGTGATAGGCTCGCCCCCTATCACATCATGGGACGGAATACGCTTGACGAACAGTGGGTGCCCTGGTTGCGCCTCTGCATACCCCTTCGGGGATAAATGCGTGATGTTGTGTGTACAACATCTGTTGGTTTCATTTTAGTGTTAGATTACAAAATATATAGATTATTACCTACATATTAGTAGATAAAATAACAAGAATAGAATAACTAGCTTTGATGATACAAGTATACAAACATTATATCATGTTAATAAATTAGTTTATCTTTAGGCTTTCTTGATATAAATAAGCTGCTTAACAAACTTAATTTTAACAAATTCACTACCCCAATCTTCTAGATATACGAGGAAAACCTGAGAGACAAAACTCTCGCAGTTTATAGTTGTATATGACGTAAAGGCTATAACGAAGCCTGAAACAACTGGCCCCATCGTAAAAGGGGTAATTTGGGGCCTTAAAATATTCCGCTACGGAAACTAATACTGGAATACTAAAGTGGTTTGGGCACGTGAACTTCGTGACTTCTTGGAATCAAACGAAGGTTTTCGTAGGCACATGTGTTGTGGAAATATTGGGGTAAATAGGGTCTGTAGGGGTCAATGTCGGGGTGAATGGGTTCGATCGAGTCATGGCATGAAGTATTGATAAGTTCGTTGTATTACATTTTTTAGGTTAGGTTTTGGGTAAATAAGCTAGTCGTAGGTCTTTGCACCTTATTAAGTATGTATGCACAAAGGTCGGTACTAGATTCGAAATTCAGAGAAGGTAGAAATATTACATTTATTTGTTTAAAATGTTTTAGGCGATTAGTGAAAAGTGCTGACAAATGCTGTTTTAAATTCTGATCAGTAAACCTCGCAATTTGTTCAAATCAGTCAAATAATAGAATATTAACTGGAAATTCCTAATCACATCCAATAATTTATCCTCTTCCCATACTTCAGATACCCAAAACCCAGATCGCAAGGCAAGGGCGCATTCGCTCATAACATTTTAAGGTACCGGATAATCGGGTCGTTCTTTATTTACGAATAGTCCTGCGGGATGCGAAACTTCTTGAATCGGGTGGTAATCGGCGGGCTATCTAAAGTGATCCCTAACGAGCTTTAGTACGGGGCGGTCCAGAATGTTCGCAATATTATGTTCTCGGTTCATTTTTGCTGCGCGGTTCCTTGGGGGTTAGTTGAGTGTTTAAGTTGACCAGACAATGAGGTTTGAATGTAGTGTAAGCTGTTACTGACTTGAGTTGTTGATTTTTTTATCTGGATCAGAAAAGTGGTTCCACTGCACCTAATAGTAAGTGTAGTAGGGTCCAAATAGACTATCGACTGATGAGAGATGATTAGTTCTATATTTGTCACTTCTAGGGAAAACAAGGAGTAAATCAGTCTACATTAGTCTCATGGTAGCGTTATTAAAACGTGACTGCGATTTCTTGGATTTTAATCAAATTGGAATTAAGAAATATTATTGAAATAAATTCAAGACGCTGATATGCTTCGGCCGTGGGAACTTTAGCAATCTTATCTCTGCCTACCCCTTAAGAAATAAGTGTTGCTCATGTTGTGTAATAAAGTTTAGCAAATTTAAAACATCCAATGATATAAACACCACTCCACTGTAGAAACATCTTAACATAATGATTTCTTATGTTTACGCGAATGTTAGACATTGAAATAAAACTAAAAAACTATTTAACGGATTTTATTGCGGTTTTTTATATTATTATTTTCTCCCGACGTTTCGAAGACTTTGCAGCCTTCATGGTCACGAGGGGGCTGAGGTGTTGGTCATCCGCAAAGTCAGAGTTACAATATCTACCTACATTTTTCAAATATACAACTTTTTAAAATTTTTACTGTTGACCGGCTGCCAGACCTCAAGACACTGTGAGCTCATTCTGCGTAGATCGGACCGTCAACAGCTAAAATTTAAAAAAAGTTGTATATTTGAAAAATGTAGGTAGATATTGTAACTTTGACTTTACGGATGAACAACACCTCACTCCCCCCCGTGACCATGAAGGCTGCAAAGTCTTCGAAACTAATTTCGAAAAAATAATAATATAAAAAACCGCGATAAAATCCGTTAAATAGTTTTTAGTTTTATTTCAACATCTTAACAATTGTAAGTTTTTATAACAACGATAGCCTTTGCACCAAAAATCAACTTTTATTTGAGTTCTTTCCAAACGGATAAATGAAAGCTGAAACATTAAGTACTGAACAATTTCACTGAAAAAACTGTAATTACCGAGTGTAATTTTCTACGACCTTAAACCTACAAAGCTCAATATAGCTTTGTAGGGCTTAGATGTATCTAAGGTGGAGCGTAAAGAAGCAATTGGGTAGGCAAGCATGATTTTACTTATCATTATCGGATATAACGGATTTGGTGGTGGTAAGATATATTTTATATCCGTCCGGATAGCGACCACCGTACACAAGGTGTTAAAACCCGCCATAGTATCCCGTGTAAGTGTGTCGCGTTCCGGTATAGCCTGTGTAGTTTGTATATCTGGTTCCAATGGGCCGGCATAGTTGTGTCGACCGCTGAGGTAATCGTCTCTCGTCAGTCGACATTTTTGTTATTGCTTTGAATGACGAAACAAGCTTGACGTTCGCCTCATGGTAAGCGATACGACCGCCCATACACAGTAGAAATACTACCCAACAAATTGCATTCAACTAATTCCACTGCGCTCGCCATCCGTGAACCGCTACATGAGATGTTAAATCTTATTATGTCGACTAGTTACAATGGCTACAATATTCTTCAAACCGTTCAAACAGTGACTACACACTGCTGCTTAGCGGCAGAAATAGACATTGCAGTGATACCTATCAAAGCGGACTCTCACATATGAGAGACCTACCACCAGTGTGCTTAGACTGTGATCTAGTTAATAATAAATCAAGACTAATCCACTACAGAGTCGGTTATCAATATCTTAATAATACAAGAAAAATAATATTTACTCTTTTGCAACATTTAGCAAACGTATATGGATTAAGCCGACCTTCCCTCGCCTGAAGATCGGCGGTTAGGCGCGTGGGTGGCCCATTGATTTCTTTCGAGAGGTAATTCTCTTTTATGACGGTAAATAAAGGCATTCGGATACTGTTTATATAGTTTTTTTCTTATACAATATACTTCGATGCTGCCTTTAATAAAAAAATATCAATAGGATAAGAATTTAAGTGTGTCTGTTTACAAATGGTTGAAAAACACATTACGATATATAGTGATATGTTGACTGTTGTCTAGTTAACTATTATTTAAAGCTGTAGAGTTTGTTTCAACGCGCTCATCTCAGGAATAACTGGTTCTAATTGAAACAATATTTTAATGATGGTTAGCTGTTTGTTTGAACGCACTTGTCTTAGGAATTAGGTTCGTATTTAAAAAAATATATATTATATTATTGCGCTATTTTATCAAGAAACCTATGGGCTATATAACATCACGCTATGACCAATACCATCGATGAAAAATGTTGCAAAAATGGGGAAAATGTACTATAAGATAAACAACACAAATGACACACTTATGTATAAATGGGTAGACAGAAGTGCAACCAGGGCACCCAGTTTTCGCTATGTGTATTCCGTCGCATGATGAATGACGCCTTAATCCCTGGGGGACAGACAGAGGTGCAACCAGGACACCCACTTATTCTAAATGTTATGTCCCATAGCGTGATAAGGGCGAGCTTATCGCCATATCGGGTGCCAATTCCAGTCTTAGGTCTGATACTGAGCAGAAATCCAATATCACTTTGCCTGACCAGGCACCTCAGAGAGATATCGTTCCGCGCACGCATTTCAACCACAGCACCGAGGAAGTCGATATTTGTTAGAGACGTCAAAATTCAGTTTTTACGAGTGAATAAAATACCAGGATGTCTTTCTTATTTGGTAAGTTACTTTGTACTTAAACAGATGCAAGATTCGTATACTTTAAGATCTGTATGAACGATTATTGCTTATATTCTACAAATCAGGACGATCAAGATGCTTTACACGCAAATTTTTACCTATTATATTTATCGGGACATCATTATCAGCCGCTGAATACCCTCTACTGATGAATGATGAATTCCAGATCGAGCTATTGGAAGCGAAATTGATCGAGACATCAGTGATTCCTATTAGAAAGGAATAAATACATTCAGATACAGTAATTGGAATAGATGACGTTGTATTTCAGTTAAATTAGCCAGTCGTGGCTGCAGTAGAAGACTTTGCTGTAGGCTACCAAATAATCAGAGATTTAAAAATGTTTATTCCTTAATTTTGTTGAAGTCTCATGATGCCCAAAGGAGTAGTCAATTAAACAGCTGTTACTATCTTAATTACAGCAAATAACATTTAATAGAAGGCAGTAAAGACGGTAACAAAGTGCTGCTCGTCCCGGCGGTAAAGATATGTAAATCGCATTCCTATTCTAGTTATAATGCTAAACGGCCGCTAAAGAAAATATGGAGATTGTGAAAGCCAGTAATTATGTTTTGTGCTTAGGCGATAACACGCACAACTGTTTGATGAAGTGTTACTAAGTTTGCTAAATGAAAATCAAGCCTTAGAAAATGCTTAAGTATCGAAGAAATTATTCTATATATGATTAGATGACGTAAAATGACTAATCAGTACCTTTTATATGATAATAATAATATGTAATATCAGCCCTGTATTTTATATACTTGCCCACTGCTGAGCACGGGCCTCCTCTACCACTGAGAGGGATTAGGCCTTAGTCCACCACGCTGGCCTAGAGCGGATTGGTAGACTTCACACATCTTCGAAATTCCTATAGAGAACTTCTCAGATGTGCAGGTTTCCTCGCGATGTTTTCCTTCACCGTTAAAGCGAAACGATAAATTCACAAAGAATACACACATGATTTTAGAAAAGTCAGAGGTGTGTGTTGGGTTCCTTACAAACTTGTTGGTTAGTCACCTAAGTATAAGTACGTATTTCCATCTTTTGTCTTGTTTCTATACAAGACATCGCTTCTTGCCAAACTTCATGATCCTAGATCAGCGGGAAATAACCTATAGGTTTTGATTCCCTTGTGAAATCGCAAAATATAAATGGTCATATCTTTTGATCGCGTCGACTAACAAGATTGATTTTTTCACAACTGAAAGAGACCGCAGACTTTAGTGTTTGATATGAATGTCCACTTAAAAGCTCCAGGTGATCCTGATAGACGTCAGGGTCTTGTCAGACGGACAACGAAGTGATCCTACAATGGTTCCTTTTGAAGTACAGAACCCTAAGATTTTTTTGTTGTTTTGAATGACGATACGAGTTTGCCGTTTGTCTGATGGTAAGTAATAAGACCAACCATAAACAGAAACAACACCATTCAACACGTTGAAATAACAATAAAACATCAATTACCATCTTATTCCATTTTCCTGCTCTCGTAAATACGAAATGGCAGACGAGAGTTAATACTTAGGTAAGTGTATGCTCAAACAGATTTTTTTACGTACGTCAGATAGAGATCGTAAAAATATATACCTTTTAAGTTTCCTTGTGCTTTATGACAAGTTACCATATTTTACTTAAAGTTTGTGAAAATGTTTCATGTTTTTTAGAAGTAAATGCAGAAACAACTGAAAGGATTTTGATTTCTTCTTTTCTTTTTTGATTTTGATTTCTCAGACGGATAGACCATATTCTGGGATTGACACATGGGTAATTTTTAGCTCCGTAATTTTGATATTATGGCAAATTATTAATTCTGATTTTTAAATAGATGGCCGCTGGCGCTATTAATCACGTGTTGAATTTTGAATACAGCTTTTACACAATTTTATAGCGTAAGTTTTTCACGTAGGCAATACCTAACTTATAAAATAAATCCACATAAAATCAATTCTGGTTTTATGAATTGTATTTTTGAACCAATTAAGATGCATTAGTACTTAACTTAGGGATAAGCGATATTTATCGAGATTGGTGAAATGTCGATGTTAATGTTAAAAATGTGAATATTTAAATATCGATAATCACAACTTGTTATTGTGTCGAAATATCATTATTTTCAACAAGGTATCGTTTTTGATTTGAGTTTATTTAGTCAATGTTTAAAATAACACGAAAGTATTTTATTAATCACGGAGTTCATAATATATTTATTATAACATCTCAGAATAATAAACTAATAAAATTTCTGCTAATTTATGCTATCGTATATTATGATGCTTTAAAAGTACTTAATAATAATCCATTGACATTATAACATTTTAAAATATATCGTAGTATCGATGTCAATATAAATATTTAATTATTAGCACTCATTCCTAACTGGGTCCGTTATGCGTATGTAGGTTTACCAATGGTTTCTTAATGGCTTGTGTTTCACAATCTTCCACCTTCTTCATCACTGGTATCAATTGTATTTTTTGCTAACCTAATTCATATTTATAACAGTAGCGAAGGGTGATGTTTTTAAAAAGGTAACCCGAGGCAAAAAAAATGTCTTAGTTTACATGTCGCAGCCAATTTAACAGAAAACAAAAACTGAGACAATCGTAAACGAACCTAAAAGGGAAGCTGGGAGGAATCGGGTTGAATAGACGCTTTGCCACTGATATATATTATGTACCACAAAAGTTTCTTCAATGGAAAAAAAACCTTCACAAATACTTTGTACAAAACATTTCATAGAACTTAAATGTTAAAAATAGAAACCAATCAAACATATTTCCCACAGTAAATCTCAAATTACAACACAGCACGTCTATTACGATGTTCAATGATGGAATTCCTTTGAAAAGACGCTTTATTGTATATTTCTCAGCGGAGATTTTCAAGAAATTCAGTTATAAAGGCCCTCTAATCGAAGTGCATTCCCGCTCCCTCGTGGGTCAAAAGATCTGAGCCAATCTCTCTTGCATTATGGAGCAGTACATGAATGGGTTGACATAGATGGGACTGGACAATGGTTAATTTATAGGATGGATAGATACTTGAAGGGCATCGTAATATAAGTGCGCGATAGCCTAGTTGGTTGTGGAACGGACTGCCGAGACGAATGTCTGCAGGTTCAAATCGTAAGGGCACACACCTCTTACTTTTCTAAAAAAATATGTGTGTATTCTTTGTGACTTATCGCTTGCTTTAACGGTGAAGGAAAACATCGTGAGGTAACCTGCATGCCTGAAATTCTCTATTAGGAATTTTCGAGGGTGTGTGAAGTCTACCAACCTGCTCTAGGCCAACGTGGTAGACTAAGGCCTATGTAATTTATTGCACGGGCGTTAGTGAAGCAAGATAAATACAGAGAAACCGTTTATTACATATTTAGCTCGATTACAATATTTTTAAGCGAAATAACACGGCAGCCGTGTGTGACACTCGCATTGATCGTGGCAGACAACTAACGTCGGTAGATTAGAAAGAAAAATATAAAAATGTTACCGGCTTAATGACATCACGCACACTTCGGCTCCCGCGTCACTCCTTACAATCTGTCGTTAACAGCCTAATCCCTCTCAGTAGTAGAGGAGGCCCGTGCCCCACAGTGAGACTATAATACAGGACTGATATTATATTATCATAATATGTTCTTGTAAGTGAAATGACGAGACGAGAATTTATTTTTTTATTTTATTAGGTCCACCAACGGTTTTCACATTATTGCATTATGTTACACTATACCTTAATACAGTGTTAAACTACTGGTGGTCGCTGCTGGCATTTCTCTCATATATGATTCAAGGTGTTGGATGGTGTTTCTACTGTTTATGGGCGGTCGTATAGCTTACCATCAGGTGAACGGCAAGCTCGACTCGTAATTCAAAGCAATATAAAAACAAAGAAGCACCCCCCCCCCTCCCCCATACAAGCAGCCTACCACTATTCAGTCATATATTTTCTTTCTAACCAGATTATGATAAGAAATGAAAAATTAATAAGATTTAATTTTTCATTTGTGTATTCATAATAGTATTGTGTTTGCATACATTTTATGACGTTGATCTTTTCAAAAACACATTATCGTCAATATTAGTTAAACATAACGCAATTTATATTTTTCTCATTTCATTATAAAGTAAGATGAAACTAGGAAATGCATCATCTGAATCTCACTAACATCTATCACATTTATATAAAAGAACCGATTTTTAGCTTTTACCGTAGTTCAAAACGTATATAAAACGATACATAAACACAGAAATCCAACGCTTGCATTGAAAACAAAATCCTATATAATCTGTGACGTAACGTAACACAATTCTAGTACAGATAAGCTAAATGCCCAAGAGCCCGCGCCGGGTGATTTTAAATAGAATGATGTAGCCAAGAAATTCCTCCTTTTCATTCCCAAGGACCGCAGCAAGCTCGCGTGCTATCTATTCATCACAGCGGCAAATGGAATTTCTAAACAATATATTTTTACTCTCAGAGAAATTTGTATGATTCTGTTGAATCTAAGTGGATGCTTCTTGAATTTCTTAAAATGTTTTCTACCTTGTGGGTTTTGAAGTTGTTGATTACGCTATTCAACGTTCCTTGCATTAACGTTGAGAAACGTTTTGTGTTTCAATTGGCATCAAAGCAAGTAATAATGAATCCCTCCTAGCCGAATTTCGGCCATAGCGACGCATCTCAGTGGAGATATGCCAGGTATGCAGCAAATATTTTAGTGCATAAGTGTGTGCGCAATACTCCTCTGTACTCTGTTCCTTCACAATCATAGTTCGGTGAGACAGCAATCCAACATGACCTGAAAGAGATCAGGGGCATGACCAACGGGTTTGTGTGCTTTACGTGTTTAAGCAAGTAATTAATACTACATAGTGAGTAACTATTTAACGTTTTTTTATGCGATAGGCGGTAAACAAACATACAGTACACCTGTCGGTAAACCGCTTTATGTGCTTAAGCAGGTAATGAATACTACATAGCGAATAAGTATTAATTTTTTTATGCTATAGGGGGTAAATGAGCATTCGGTTCACCTAACGGTAAATGATCACCGCCGCCCATGAACATCCACAATACCAAGGGAATAGAGACGTTGCCGGCCTTTTAGGTGGGAATAAGTTCTTGTTGCTTTTTAATATACTTGCACAGTCAAGTAACCCCATCTAATGGTAAGTGAAATAGGGTCTAGACTGTCGCCTGACGTAAAATGTTATGGATGTGAGTTCAATGTGTTATGTGACTATTACTATGAATGAACATTATCTTCATTCATGAATGAATATAATTGGTTAGGACATACCTAATAAGAGGTTTATTTTAATCAGACTATAAATATAAAATCATCATTAGCCGCTAAAGAAACTAAAGATATCAAAATTTCAATTCGGCTTTTAACTTCTGTGTTTTTATCAACAATCGTTTTTTCTTCACCAAAAAAAAAAACTTCAAGGGGTTTACTTTATTTCAGATAAAGAAAAAATATCGCCAAAACTATCAAAATGCACACACGGCTCTGAGAGGTACATAATTTGGGAGAAGCCTATGTTCAGCAGTGGACTGCAATGGGCTGATGATGATGAAAGAAAAAATAATATTTCCATTGAAGTTAATGTGTAAAAACGTTTAAAGATTTGATTTGTTTGGCTTCTTTTGTGACTTACTGTACAATTCATTTTTACAAATATTTTATACGAAAAGTCTTTATTTACCAATCCAGATATGAGCACTTTTCTTGATTGCACACAACCATTAATCTTTGGTAATATTTTTGTATTAGGTATCTAGTCGAAACCCAATAATCCTGCAATCGACAGAATTCTTGGATCTTTGCCATGAAACTTCACATCTAGTTTTCCACTTGCGTTCAATTGGTTCCTACCTCTGGAGTCTGGGAGTACTTGAAAATAGATTGGCTTGTTTTAGCAGATTGGGGCAAAGAAATACAAACATTTTGTGAATTTCAATTGTTATTGAATAAAGTTGAGATTTCTTTTTACTTTTACAGGGAATGTAGAAAAGATTGAAATTAACAGTCCAATTTACTGTCATTTTACCATATTTTTGCATGAATTGTGACGTTCGTGATGTGGCAAATTTTATAGCTTTTTAGGAAGGTTTTAATGGATTTTATTTATGCCATTACTTTTATTTTACACTTCATAACAAAAACTGCGATATTCTAGTTGGCAGTCGAACGGACTTCTGATACCAAGGACTGCAGGTTCAAAACCCAGGGGACACACCTCTGACGTTTTTAAAGTTATATGTGGTCTTTATGAATTACCGCTTGCTTTATCGATGAACAAAAAAAAACAGAGAAAACCTACATAACTGAGAAGTTTTCCATAATAATTTTGAAGGTACGTGAAGAAATCCTATTACGGCAATATCGTGGACTCAGGTTAAACCCATTCAGCAGCAGGCCCGTGCCTAGCATTGGGACAGAATATAATACAGGGCTGATATTGTACTGCATGTGCGGTATGGCAGGCAGCATATTCTGATGTCGTGGGTTCGAATCCCGGGTCGGGTAAAGTGATATATGGGTTTTTCTGCTCAGTATAAGCCCGCTGTCTGGAATTTGTGCCCGATATGACGATAGGCTAGCCCGCTATCACATCATGGGACGGAACACACTTGGCGAAAAGTGGGTGCCTTGGTTGCAACTCTGCATACCCCTTTGGAGATAATGTGTGTTATATTATTTTCTATTACTATAGTTCATAAAGAAACTGATCTCGGTTCTTTTCTCCATCGAGTTCTTTTTCAATATAATGCCTCTCTTAGTTCTTAACCATGGTCATTTACAATTGATATCTAAAGTTTAACGAGCTCTTGAAGTTTAGCTAAATATGATCGCTGTTCGAAGGTTTGATCAAACAACCGCTCTTGCCAAAGTAACTTGAACCTTATCTATACTATATATGGCAGGATATGTTTATTTTCCTAGATCGAGAGGATGCGGAGTTCTTGGTTCAAAGGAAAAATATATTATTGTAAGCCTATTTATTTAATATAATTGTAATGGGTTATATATTATTATTTTGTTTACTTGTATAGCTTATAATTGAATCCTTAAAGTATATTTACTGAATGATGAACCTCGTATTGTTTTAATTTAAATGGCAACATTGTAATTTATGTTTGAATCAAGCTGATTCCTCTAATATTCATAAACATACTTAAATTGTCAATTATAATTGTAATAAATCTTATAATGAATATTGATATTATAATTGCTTTTGTATAAGTAGTAAAAGTAGCAAAAAGGGAAAATTAAAAAGCAAATGGTAAGTTTAATTAACTGATTTATTGCTAAAAAAAAACAATGAAAATATGTCTACAGTTTTAACAAATAGAATAACTAATATAAAAATAGTTTTAGGATATATTTATAAACAATGATTAAAATAAGACGGTAGTTTGACTCGTTAGACAACCGGATGGATATCGGCTCGACGAGTCGTGGTGTGCGCGAGTGATGAAGCGTTGTGAAAAAAGGGGTAAAAATATATACACGGCATCGAAAGACTGTTACAAGTAGTTTTATTTCCAGCAACTTATGTTCCCGGGAGTGGCCCTAATAACTTCAGAAGCGGAATCGGCGAAATCAATTATTGGTTTCGATCTACGCCCGCCAAGATTAACGTAAGTGCCTACCTATTTAAACACCTTTATTTCGTCTTAAAACGTCTTTGACTAGTAATATAATGTATATAAAAACAATAAAGACGAAAAATTAAATACAGTTCTCAGCTAGACATCATAATTGTACGTATGAACCACACAAATTAGTTCAGCCATATTTTTATTTATTATGATTTTTTTTTTCTTGTCCCTTGACGCTTAAATTTTCAATGTTATAATTTGATAGAGCGGACATTGGAAGATTGTCATACAAACATCCTGCGCTTGTGTGATGGTTACTCAATCTACCGTGAAATAGCAAAACATTAACGTAAAATACTTTTCATTTTTTTCCCATACCATGCTTTGCACGTTTTTAATATGCATGTTAGCATATTTTCTACAAATATGTTATTTTTGTGCCAATATCTAATTAATCATTGTCGTACGGGCAATTTGAAAGGACAACGACTTGTTACCGATAGGTTGTTAGCTTTTGGAGCAAAAATATGGCCTTGGTGTTCGGTCTATAACTAACTATATAGTTAAATGTCTTTGAACAACGTGTATATTTCAGTCGTAGGTATGTCATTACGATGCCATTAGGAACGGTAGAATATTTTACTACTTTCGTCATACAATTTGTAATGGTTCAAAGAATAATTGTGTTACCTACCTACATAATTATTGTAATGTGAAATAGAAGATGAGATACTGATGATTAGATTATAAATGCAATTTGAGTACATACTGAAATACATTAATATAATAAATGCATACTTAAGTTGGCGTTTGTCAGTTTCAGCTTACAATGGAACGTAAGACTGATGCTAATAGAGATCCAGATGTGCCCAGGTATGAGGGCCAAGGTCAGAATCGAAGTGAGCATAGGTACGAGGGCCAGAGTCGTGATCGAAGTCGGCTCAGGTGTGAGAGCCAGGATCGAGACATGAGTGTGCCCAGGTACGAAAGCCAGGTTCGAAACTTAAGTGCGCCCAGGTATGAGGGCCAAGGTCAAGACCGAAACGTGTCTGAGTACGAGGCCCAAGGTCGAGATCAAAGTCGGCTCAGGTGTGAGAGCCAGGATCGACACCGTAGTGCACCCAAGTATGAAAGACAGGTAAGAACACAGAGGATGACATGTTCAGAACAACCAGGAGTATCCCGGGTGCGCTATACGGAGATTGATCAACACGATTTGAGGATTTCGAGACGAAAAGTGCATCATCCACAAAGAATACAGGAGAGGTCGCTCCGTACGCCTGCAAGATCAGTACCAGATCATTCGCTTTATATGGAGTCCCGTGGACGGGAGAACATTAGAGGATGTAGCTCGAGCCAAGATGAACAAAGGCAAGATAAAGAAGAGTCCCCAAGTAAGAGAAAAAGACTTCGTAGTTCGTCAAGAGAGCCTGATGGATTACACCTTACTAATTCTAAAGAATCAAAGAATGTAGATTCTACCAACTCTGTATTAGATAAGTTTTTATCGATTTTGCAATCGGTCAAGGGTTCAGACAAGTCAAATTTAACTTTTAATGTTAATATTGTTCCCGAATTTGATCCCATGTCAAAGGAACAAACTGTCCTAACGTGGCTAACAAAGGTAGAAGAATGTGCAGATATTTACGGCTGGGGAGATAGGTAAATGATTCATTATGCTCTTCCAAAGTTGAGTGGTGTCGCCAAGTCTTGGTACCAAAGTTTACCAACAATGTTGTTTACGTGGGCGGAATGGAAGAGGAAACTAATTGAATCCTTCCCTGTCCACGAAGACTACGCTGAACTCTTGACTGAAATGCTCTCTAAAAAGGTAAAGTACGGGGAATCTCTCGAGCACTACTATTATGCAAAAATAAATATGCTAAATAGGTGTAATATATATAAACGTCAAGCAGTTGACTGCTTATTGTACGGCGTTGAAGATAGGGCTGTTAAGGTAGGTGCACAGGCCGCGCAATTTTCCGAACCGGAGCAGGTATTGAAATATTTTAGAACGGTGAAGATAGGGCAAAGTCGTGAAAGTCATGACTCGCATTCGAAATTTCGAAACGATCGTAAAGGTGCAATGTCTACCGCTAAATCCAATAACCCAAAAATGACGTGCTATAACTGTGATCAAACTGGACATCCAAGCTATAAATGCGACAAACCTCTATCGAAATGTTCCACATGTGATAAGTTAGGTCATTTGTCTGTACATTGTTTTAGGAATAAACATAATAATAAAGATCGTGAGAAAGATTCGAACCAAAATAAAAAATGAGAAGCAGGTAGCTCAATTATGTTCCGCTGCGGACTTAACAGCCAAATATATTATTGATATTAAGGTTAACGGTCATGATTTAGTTTGTCACTTAGACTTAGGCAGTCAGTGTTCTCTTATAAAACTAACGAAAGCTAAAGAACTCGACCTAGACATACTGGTGCCCGATGATTTACCGGTTCTCAGGGGCATAGGAGCCAACCTGGTTGCCCCGATAGGGATGTTGACTGCTTCTGTTGAAGTTCAGGGTATAGAGGAAATAATAAATCTGTATGTAGTGGACGATTACGTCATTAACCAACCTGTTCTCTTGGGGCATTCTTTCACGGAGAAACCAGACATCGTTATAACAAAAACGCCTACCGCGGTTGTATTTAAAAAAATTCCAAGTCTTAAAATGCATCTTGTAACAAGTGGAAATGTTGAGATACCTCCAAATACCTTACGTGCCGTTCGAGTTACTACAAATCCTTGTATAGATGCGCTTATTTATGTAAACGGTTCTATAAGGGGTCCGAATGGGAAAGAATATTATCTACTGCCTGGAGAGTATGATGTTAAAAGTGGATTTAGCGCGTTGTTGATTTGTAACGTGTCTCCTAGTCCAATTGTCCTTAAAGAAGGAACCCTTTTGACGCGAGCTCGATTTAAGGATGTCGAAGGGTCAAAGGGTATTTTGGAGGCGTGCAACGTTACGTTCTGTGAGACCCAAAATAATGATGTTATCAATTGTAATGATAAACTGAGCAAAGAGGAGCGATCGGAATTACAGAAATTAATAGAAAAATATAACAGTTGCTTTTCAAGTGGACTTCATGACCTGGGTTTCACAGACCTAACGGAAATGGTTATTGAACTCGAAGACGCTGAACCGGTTGTCTATCGACCTTATCGCATGTCTTACGCAGATCGTTCTCTAGTAAGGAATATGGTACAAGAAATGCTTGATCACGGTATAGTTAGGGAATCCACTTCATCATATGCCAGTCCAATTGTTCTGGTACAAAAGAAAACCGGCGATAAACGGTTGTGTGTCGATTATCGAGCGTTGAATCGTAAAACCAGAAAGGAACACTATCCGCTCCCTCGTATCGAGGACCAACTAGATCAACTGGCTGTAGCCACCACCAACTTACTGTAGCCCTACGGGCGAGTCTTCTATTGACGTCACACTTTCTAGTGGAGACGTTCGACTTGATAGGTGGCGTGTCCTGCCGGATGCGTCATGTAGTGACCATCGCCTGATTGTGTACGAATTCTTGCCTAGATTGACACAAGGTTTTATTCATAACAACTATGATTTTAGATATAAAACTAAAGGGGCTAACTGGGACTTTTTTAGCTCTTTATTTGCTAGACATGCCAGAGATTTTACTCGCAATGATCTCTCACCTGAAACATGTGCTGAACTTATGTCGGCCACGTTCACATACTGTGCAGATGTTGCTATCGGTCGAGGTTCAATTACAAATACTCGTAGATGTGATTGGTGGAACGAAAATCTAGTCCACCTACGCCGAATTTTTCGTAGGGCGCGCAGGAGGTTTAATAGGCTTAAAAGCGTTGTGTCACAGGTGACACTTTTACATCTGCTTTTAATGAACTTAAAATTGCCAGGTCGCACTATAGAGCAGCAGTACAAAAAATCGAAAGGTAATTTATTGCGTAAAATCGCCGCGCGGTTAGATAAGGAGGGCCCGTGGTCTCCTTTATACCAAGAGTTTAAAGCAAATAGACCAATTAATTTATCTTACATCGATAATATTAAATTTAATAATAGCTATACGACTGGTATTGAGGAGACTACGGAAGCACTGTTGCATTCACTTATACCCGATGATATTATTAATGACAACAATTATCACAACCAAATTAGAATGTGGGCCGCGGAATTGCCAAACTCTCCAGTCTCAAACCTTGCGACATTAGATGAATTTATTGCCATTGTTGCATCTCTGCCGTTAAACAAAGCCTCCGGCGAGGATAAAGTGTCTAACAAGATGATTAAAGAAGCGTGTAAATCAGCCGGAGATTCGTTACTATCTGTCTTTAACCGATGTATTGCTGAAGGTATATTTCCGCGAATATGGCGCTCCGGTTTCATTCGAATAATACCTAAAAGTGGCGACAAGGCTCCCGATGATCCCAAGTCATATAGACCTATTACGTTGTTACCATCTTTAGGTAAACTTCTAGAACGCCTCATTGTCCCTCGTCTGCTACCGGGCGGACCAGTATTTCACAAAAATCAATTCGGATTTACCATAGGTAGGTCGACTACAGACGCGGCAATATCGGTTAGAAGAACAGTAAGTATATCGGAACATAAATATGTACTCGGTATCTTCTTAGACATCTCCGGTGCCTTCGACAATGCTTGGTGGCCTATGATACTTCTTAAGTTAAAAATACGAGGCTGCTATAGGAATATATATTCCCTAATTTACTCATACTTCTCGTACGGAACATCCAAACTGAAACTCGGCCACCATGCCGTGTCGAAGTCGCTGAGTATGGGATGTCCACAAGGCTCAGTTGTAGGTCCTTATTTATGGAATTTGAGCTTCGATGATTTTCTTTCAATTCCCTTACCTGTAGGATGCACTTTAACCGGATATGCGGATGACGGCCTCTTACTAATAGAATCTAATAGTAGATCGGGGCTTGAAAGTTTGGCGGATACGTGTTTACAATTAATATCTGAATGGGGTGAAAGAAATCGCCTTACATTCGCACCTCACAAAACGTTCCAACTGCTTTTAAAAGGTATATTAAAATCACCGCCGCGAATAAAATTTAATAATATTGTTGTAAAAAGGAAAGAATCGGTTTGTTATTTAGGTTTGATTTTAGAACGAAATTTTTCCTTTCTAGAGCATATAAAAACGTCGGGGAAAAATCAAAACGTAACTTTTACGCCTTGACAAGGATATCGACCTCAACGTGGGGACTGTCTTTCACTACGCTCAAAATCATCTATGGAGCGACTTATTTAGCTTGCATTACATACGGATCACCTGTATGGGCCGATAGGGCAACTATCGGTGCTGTGCGCAGGAAACTGCTCCAGAGTCAACGATTGGCGTTGATATTCTTGTGCAAGGCGTATAGAACTGTTAGTACAGAAGCTTTGCCTGTCCTCGCGGGTGTACTCCTGTCGATTTGGAGGTACAGCGTCGCGCCGCTATGTATTACTCAACCAGAGGATATGGATAAAAGTTTCTTACGTCTCGCGAGCTCTTAAGAATCGATAGACTATTTAAAACGCACACTGATGTACACAACGAGTTATTAAATGAATGGCAATGTAGGTGGGACTCGTCTTCGAAAGGGCGTCATTTATATAAATACTTTCCGTACGTTCGCGATCGCCTAATTAAAACTTGGCTAGAAATAGATTACTGTGTATCGCAATTTCTTACCGGCCATGGTAATTTTAAGGGTAAACTGTTCTCATTTAGGCTGGTTGATTCTCCTGCGTGCCCATGCTCTACACCTGGTTACGAGGTTGAACAATCTGCTCATCACGTACTTTGGGAGTGTGGTCTCTGGCATGAAGAGCGCAACATCATGTTAAACAGTATGCAAATAACATCTGGGGTTGTATACTACATGGACCTTGTTGAGACTAGACGGAATTTCCGTGCTTTCCGGCGTTTTGCCATGCCTATTGTAATCAAATCTAACAGCTCATGTGATAGGACCCTTTCATTTAATTTTATCCGTGGTGCTTTATAACTAGCTTATCTAGTTGTAAACGTCCCTATCCTTGAGGTTAAATCGCCTCCTTACATCATGATTTTGTCACCCGCATTGCTCTGGAGGGAAGTGGACAATTAATATTTCCAACTCCTCCCTATTTTTCTGTTTGATTAATTTCGTTGCGGGATAATGACATATTAGTTTTCCCTGAGACTCGCCGAGCTTCGCTGCTCGGTGTCACAAAATGCGTGCCACTGCTGATCCTGGCTTGCAGGAGTTGTAGTGGTGGGTGTGAGGGCGGGAAAGTCTCTAGATCAACTGGCAGGTAATGAGGTTTTTACGTCACTTGATTTGGCCTCTGGTTATTATCAGATACCGATAGCCGAAGGCTCACGACATATAACCGCTTTCGTAACACCGGACGGTCAGTTCGAATACAATCGCATGCCTTTCGGTTTGGTAAATGCGCCTTCGGTCTTCCGAACGTACCATGAACAAAATACTGTTAGAGGCCAAAATCAAATACGCAGTTGTGTATATGGACGATATCCTCATTCCTTCTAAAGACGTCGCCGAGGGCTTACGGCGACTGGAAGAAGTTCTAGAACTTCTCAAAAGAGGCGGTCTTACGCTAAAATTGAACAAATGTAATTTCTTCCTGGATAAAATCGATTTTCTGGGGTATGAAGTGAGTTCTCGCGGGATTCGACCTGGCCAGCGGAAAACTGAAGCTGTGTCCAAATTTCCCAAACCCCGAAACCAGCACGAGTTAAGACAGTTCCTTGGGCTTTCTGGGTATTTCCGACGGTTCGTCAAGCATTACGCCCTATTAGCGGCACCATTAACCAATCTTTTAAAAAAGGACATAAAAATGGGTATGGGGTAATAGTGAGGACTGTGCTTTTAACAAAATAAAAGAGATGTTGACTAATAGACCTATTCTAGCGCTCTATGATCGTTTCGCCGACACACAGCTGCATACAGATGCCAGCAAAGATGGCTTAGCTGGTATTTTATTGCAAGCCAATTCAAATGGTTTTTTTCAACCGGTATTATATTTTAGCCGTAAGACAAATACAGACGAAAGAAAGTTTCACTCTTATGACCTTGAAACGCTAGCTGTAATAGCATCACTCAACCGATTTCGTGTCTATCTCATCGGCATATCATTTAAAATATTCACGGATTGTAACGCATTGCGTTCGACGTTGATTAAGCGCGACTTAATCCCACGGATTGCCCGGTGGTGGGTACAACTTCAAGAGTTTGACTGCACCATCGAGTATCGACCGGGGCCGCGAATGGCACATGTCGACGCACTGAGTCGCAACCCAGTTGAGGAAACGAGCCGGAACTTCCAGAGCGTCTCGATATGTTATCCATCGAAACAACTGAGCAGGACTGGATCGTTACGGTCCAATCTACTGATGAGGAGGTGAAAAGATAAAAGAAATTTTATCAGATCAGACTCGAAACAGGTCATGGATATACACAAAAATTATAGACTTAAAATAATCGGGTCTATAGGGTAGTAGAGGACGAACTTAAAGGGCTCGTGCCAAAGGGAGTGCGTTGGCAAATCTTACACAGGAACCATGATGACGTGGGCCATTGTGGTTATGACAAGACTCTTCAACGTATTCGTAAATTATTGGTTCGCTAAAATGCGTAAACTTGTAAAAAAATATGTTTCTTCGTGTCTAGAATGTTTACATCACAAAGCACCCGGAGGTAAACGGGAGGGCACACTACATCCTATAGACAAACCTAGCGTGCCTTTTCACACGGTCCACGCAGACCACCTGGGACCGTTTATAAAAAGTAAAAGGGTAATTGCTATTTACTTGTATTGGTAGATGGCTTTACTAAGTTCGTTAGTATAAGACCAGTTAAAGATACTAAGTCAGCAACTA
The DNA here is from genome assembly GCF_014839805.1 of Manduca sexta. Taxonomy (NCBI): domain Eukaryota; kingdom Metazoa; phylum Arthropoda; class Insecta; order Lepidoptera; family Sphingidae; genus Manduca; species Manduca sexta. The sequence goes on along the minus strand of NC_051120.1, from coordinate 8,938,694 downwards.
CGATAAAGAATTTCAGGGATTATATTAGTAATTTTGGGGTTCCAACCCGTCTCATTACCGACAAAGGTACCAGTTTTACGAGCGGAGTTTTCAAAGAATTTGTCACTTATTACAACATTAGACACATATTGAACGCTGTATCTACCCCTCGTGCGAACGGCCAAGTGGAAAGGTTCAATAGAACTATTCTTGATGCGCTCTCATACTATGACACACGGTAAAGACGAAAAGTCTTGGGACGAACAAATTCCGGATATTCAACTAGGGTTAAATACAACCACTCATAAAATAACGCAAAAGACACCATCAGAGTTACTTTTTGGATTTAATATAAGATGCAGAAGCGAGGGAACCTTAAGTGACGTTTTAGAGGATACCGTTAATGTAACACCAGCTGATAAATTAGATGACATTAGGGACAATGCTAAAGAGAAAATAGATATACAACAAAGTAAGGACAAAGAAAGATATAATAGATGTAGGAAAACCCCCACACATTACCGCGAAGGAGATTTAGTACGCATCGAACGACAGACTCCGCACGATGGACAGTCACAGAAGTTAGTCGTTAAGTATCAAGGGCCTTATCGTGTACTAAAAGTACTCCCTAACGATAGGTACGTTATAGAAGATACTCCATTATCACGGAAAAATAATCGACGTTATGAAGCTATAGTAGCAGTCGATAAAATGCAGCCGTGGCTAAGTTTCAGTAGGGATTTAGAGAAAGTAGTTGTGATGAGAACAATTCGGATGATGACAATGACGACGATAATAGCTAAGGGAACAAAAAAAAAAAATATAAAAATAGAAAATCATTTGTAGAAATATGATAGCTCATTATAAATTAAAATGTCATTTGTATGTCTATAATTATGATTAAATAATTTGTAAATGATTGATAAATCCAATTTAATTATTATGTAATAATTACATATTACAGTTATTATAATTCAGTTCAATTGACCAGGGATACGGGGCATAAAAGGGAAGAAAAAAATTATTATTATTATTTTTGCACCATGTACCTTTGATTACTGTGCGTGTGTTTGTATTACTGATGATTGAAAAAAAAATTTTTTTTTTTTTTTTTTTTGTTAAATCAGTATATTAATTGAGTACAGTTATTATTATGTAGTAGGTTTATTTCAATTGTGGATTTTAAGCGATGGGACTCGCTACTAACAGGAAGGCCGAGTTGTAAGCCTATTTATTTAATATAATTGTAATGGGTTATATATTATTATTTTGTTTACTTGTATAGCTTATAATTGAATCCTTAAAGTATATTTACTGAATGATGAACCTCGTATTGTTTTAATTTAAATGGCAACATTGTAATTTATGTTTGAATCAAGCTGATTCCTCTAATATTCATAAACATACTTAAATTGTCAATTATAATTGTAATAAATCTTATAATGAATATTGATATTATAATTGCTTTTGTATAAGTAGTAAAAGTAGCAAAAAGGGAAAATTAAAAAGCAAATGGTAAGTTTAATTAACTGATTTATTGCTCAAAAAAAACAATGAAAATATGTCTACAGTTTTAACAAATAGAATAACTAATATAAAAATAGTTTTAGGATATATTTATAAACAATGATTAAAATAAGACGGTAGTTTGACTCGTTAGACAACCGGATGGATATCGGCTCGACGAGTCGTGGTGTGCGCGAGTGATGAAGCGTTGTGAAAAAAGGGGTAAAAATATATACACGGCATCGAAAGACTGTTACAAGTAGTTTTATTTCCAGCAACTTATGTTCCCGGGAGTGGCCCTAATATTATATAATGCATGGTCTGTTCCAAGTATAATATTAAATTTCAGTAGCAGTAAATTGTTTTTAAGCTATCTTTTCTATGAAGATAATTTAGGAATAATTAATAACAAACGGTGGAAAGTAAAAAAATATTGAATTGATTCTAGCGATCTGTTAAACTATTTTACAATAACTGTACAATATATTGTGATAAATAAAAAAGGAAAATGATAAAATAGAAACAAAAAATACCCCACGCTTGCCATAATATACCATGAAAGAATACAAAGCAAGAAGTTAAACTATGGATTACAACGATCTGAGTCATTAAAATTATTATTTTTATTTTTATTTTTATTTACCGTCACGACTAAGTGACCCCACTGCATCTGATGGTAAGTGGAGTGGGTCCAATAGAATGTCGACTGACGAGAGATGATTACCCCAAGACAGTCGACATAATTATGCCGGCCTATTGGAACCGGATATACACAGACTGAACCCGGAACGGGACGGACTTACGTAAGCCACTATGGTCGCCTTAATACCTTGTGTACCGTGGTTGCTATGCAGGCGGATACGAAATATATATCAGCAAAAAATCCACAACAACCAATACTCCAGACTGCCTCCAGAATAAAAGGCTAACAAAAGCTGCGGCAGCATTACCGCTTATAAAATGTATGCCAAAAATAATATTACAATGAGCTACTTAAATAAACTCCATTTGGCTTTCATGCCGTATTTTGATCATCCGCCCATTCATTTCAAGCATAAAATTAATTCAAATGAATACAATAAAACACTTTTATAAAAAACAGGTTCTGCGTAGGAAGACCAGATATAAGGAACGGAGTCTCGGAGTATATTAGTTATTTTTTAATATAAATTAATGAACGAGAAAGGTGCTTGATGGTAGATGACCGCAACGATTGGCGTAGTGTTACGGTTCGACTTCAGTGCTGAGGTCTCGGGTTCGTCCCCGAGTCGGGTAAAATGATATTTGTTTACCTATTCAGTATGAGCCTGGAGGCTGGAATTTGTGCCCAGTGCGGCGATAGGCTTCCCGATTACATCATGGGACGAAATACGCATGGCGGAAAGTGAGTGCAAGAATTGCGCCTCTGCCTACCCCTTCGGAGATTAAAGTCATGAATATATGTTGATAGTGACTGGAGCCAAATTGCCCATCACCAATATCAACACTATACAAAACCTATACAAATTATAAAACAAAGTCCCCTTTGCTGTCTGTCTGTGTGTTATCGATTTTCTCAAAATGTACTAAACGGATTTTTATGAAATTTGGTATGGAGATAGTTCAAGACCCTGTGAAATTTATAAGCTACTTTGTATCTCGGGAAAATATATAGCGTGGATTTTATCCTGGAAAACTCTTTCACGCGGGCGAAGCCGTGAGCAAAAGCTAATTTAAATTACAAAATGTTACGTAACATTGTATTGCGCTCGTCACGCTCCTCATTTCTGGACATGTCTCGAAGCAATTATGATCCATAATATATAATAATTTATTTATAATTGACTGGATAATAGATATAACAGGCCATTTGTTGTCTGAAACAAAATGCATATCAGTGCAATTTTTACGATTGAAATAAAAATAATAATTACGTAAATTTGACTGATTAAAGTTCTCGTAAAAGTGAATCAATGCGGAGTACATGTAAATATGAATAGCATGGTTTTTTTTATTAGCATGCTAATTAGCACGTATATGTATACGAACTTTTAAGAACTTTTTTAGTGTCTAAATTGCTAAACATAGAAAAGAAGTCTGTAAAGGTGATTTGGCAAAATGGTCGCGTTTCAGAAAGGAAAATAAAGACAGCAAAAGCATTTTGGCACCAGCCCCAGGCAATAAAAGAGCAAATGTTTTGAAAGAAAAAAAATACAATTGCACTGAATATCGTCTCTTAAGTGTCTAATAATATTATTGTCATAATAATGATATAGTAAGTTTAAGAGTCTAACCCCTTTATTCATAGACATTTTTGATCTAAGGACGGACGGACGGAGTAAATCTGTGATAACAAGTTTGTTTTTCAGTGCTGACGGCATGGCAGCCTTTACAGTGCGTAGACGTAGGGCCGTTGTGATTGGCTACTATTGTGTATCTCAATATTAGCCAATCACAACGACCCTATAAATCAATCTCACCTTTAAGTAAAATCTTAAGTAGACATTTAATGTATTGAACTATTCATTAATCCAAGTTTAAACAGTCATTTAAGAGCTTGTACTCAGATGAGTCAGCGCTATTAGGTACATAAACAAAACTCGCGCTTAAAATCCGTCTCATAACGTGACTTTACATGTCATTTGAGATGCTGTTAATATGGAATTATTAATATATTACTTATTTACATCAATTAGAACAGATAAATCAATTACACTAATTAAATTAAAAATAACACATAACTACAGTAAAATATAAAAAAACCTGTAGTGTACTTAATAACTATATGAAACATCCATATGTTTCATATAGTTATTAAGTACACTACAGGTTTTTTTTACTTCCTTACTTCCTTATTGAACTCATGATACCATTATCATGAGTTCAATAAGGATTACCTTAAGAGGCTGAACTTATTTTGACATCACATCTGATATGGCACTTGAGAGCGAAATTGATTTAAATCTATTAATACGTACGGTATTTCAAATGTTTTTGTCACAACAGTTTAAATAGCCAATAGGAGTAAAGGTTTACGATGGAGCCACAAATAAAAAGTCAGTTGAGTTTAGATCCACGTGTCTGTGACATCGCTAGGCTTCCCTACGAACCGGGCGGCTCAATGCAGGGCCGTAAGGCACGGTTACCCCAGCATAACCGCTCAGTCGCCCCCCACGAAGGCTGGGCGGTAGTAATAAGGCACTTTCTCCGTGAAACCAAAAAAAAAAGGCTTTCCTACGAAAAATCAACTCCGGCTTTACTGGCAGTACTTGCAGAGTAAGATCAATTTTTTTTAATATTTTTTTTTTATACGAGCATGACTAAGTGTCCCCACTGCACCTGATGGTAAGTGGAGTGGGGTCCAATAGAATGTCTACTGACGGAAGATAATTAACCCTTGGTAGTCGACACAATTATGCCGGCTGTTGGAACTTGATAAACACAAGCTGATCCTGGAACGCGACACACTTACGTGGGCTACTATGGCGGGTTTTAACACCTTGTGAACTATGGTCGCTATCCCGGCGGATATATAATATATCCTACCACAAGCAAAAGCATAATTTTTAACATTTGGTTTTTTTATTGTACTTACATTGTCTTTGTTAGTAATATTTTCTTTTTCTTTATTTTCTGTAATGATGTTAACATAGATATCAAGTAGCTCATGCGAGAGATGAGTACAAATATCAGTAATAAAATAATCCAAATGAGGCTCATTGTGCAAAGAATAATGGTAACCCTAATCAAAATCGAGTCGTGAGTAGGTCAAGGTCGCTTTGAGAGGTCTCATTATGAATTTTAAAAGTAAATTGTGTATTCTGTTGATGGCCTCTGAAACAGATATCGTTTTTATGAAAATTCTCAAACGAATCGCTCTATTTCGTACTGTTTTGGAGAGGAAAATGAAATGTTTACTTCCAATTTTGAATAAATATCCAGTTTCATGTAAATTTTTAGTGATTGTTTTTGTAATAAGACATTTCAACCTACATAGAGATTGATATACGAATGGGAATAGAAATTTTCAAGTAAATGATACATTGCATCAGATTTACGTAAAATTTACTTTAATACCAATATAATAAGACACTGGATACTTGTACCATAGTGTTAACTATAGTATTTTCTAGGAATTCAGTTTATGGGCAGCAGCTTCCTCTTCTCGTGATTCAATAAAACAAAACTCGAAGACTTTATAAGGGGGCCACCAACGAAGCACTAATGAAGAAATTATTATATTCTGCTATCATGAAGAAGATGATGTTACAACATAATATAAATTTATATTGAGAAAAAAATATTACATACGTCTCTTTTTACTAATTATGAATACCTACATAAATCCATAGAAGTCACGAGACGCCTGGCAGATGTGAAACATCGTGTTCGTACATATAATATGCATTAACTAAATCTTGGTGGTCTGACTGTTGATGCTGATTGTTAGTTTTTTTTATGTTTTAATTGGTTCTTTAAGGTGTTTGGTTTTTTTCTAAATTTTCTATCAAATGTACTTCATAATATACATATATATATTTATTATTCTATGTTAGAACTAAGGCATTTTCCATACACATATTTTATATTTAACTGAGGAAACATGTAATTGGTGTTTTGTTATTTTTTTTTAATTGTATTTTGTAACACTGTGTGTTCCCAAATAAAATAAAATAAAATAAATAAAATTAAAGACAACATTACAACAGGAACTAAATATGAAAAATTAAGAATAACGATTGTTTTTACAGAAAATGGTGACTATTTATTTATTTATTTTTTTCATTTAATACATCATACATCGTACACTCCACTATTATATAAATAGACTGTATATATAACCTAGTATAACGTGGTGCAAGCGTCGCCAACAATCCGGTTCATACCTGCGCCTGTTTCACATCAAAAATAGATACGTTTTTCCTTATGACGGCAGCTTTCACTATCCATTGGTTCAAGCATCGGATCTTTCCGGAGGTCCCGAAAACGTCCAAGAGAAGTGGTATTATAAAACTAAACTGGTCATCGTTACAATTTGAGGACTGTAATGACACCGAATAATACGAATGTGTGCACATTTGCTGGCGATGAAATAGAAAAAGTTGATTCCTTTAGTGTGAATGAATATGGGTAAGTAGGAGAACTAAAGCATTGAATTACTATACTGTGATATTATTATGTCATTTTGCTGTTGGTGGTATATATTTAATATCCACCGGATAGCGACCACCGCACACAAGGAGTTAAAACCCGCCATTAGTGGCCGACGTAAGTATGTTGCGTTCTAGGATCGGCCTGTGTATATTCGATTCCCTCAGGCCGGCATAATTGCGTCGACTGCCGAGGGGTAATCATCTCTCATCAGTCGACATTCTACTGGACCCCACTCCACTTACCATCAGGAGCAGAGAGGTCACTTTGCTGTGAGCGTAAAAATTATCTACACTAAAATAACAAATGTGAAAGTGTGTTAAAATTATCCATGTAAATGTTGAATATATGCCACAGTAATGACTTTCAATTCGATTTAAATGAGATTATTACGTAAACTAAACGTTTAATCCCATACAAATTGCTGAAAATTAGTACGTATACCAAAATAAATACAGGTTAATGTTATTTGGCTAGTTAAACGTCAACCAGTTGGCGTGCGTGATGTGTAATTATACAAATTAGAACTATACGCAAAACTGTCGGGTTACGGTGATTACATCTGGCTGTATTTAAAAATATATGTACTAGAGAAAATATGGAATTTGGTGTAACGAAACATTTAATTAGAATTTTAATAATTAGAGCACAAAAATCTTACACGACATCTATTATTAGAAGAATTTTCTCGAAAGAACGTGATTATATTCAAGTAAAGCTTTTATTGCAGAGGGAAAAAATAGATTTCGGAATAAAAAACAAAATTTGAATAATTCTATTAACTCTAGACAATATATGAACATATACACATAGATACGAAACATAACATGCTTGATATTAATGTGTTTGAAAACCACCCTCGGTGGCATAATAGTATTACGTGCGTAGTACGACCGCCGCTCCAAGGTCCGGGGTTCGAACCCTAGGTTAGGCAAATTAGCAAAGCAGAATCAGCTAAGAGCCTGCAATTTGTGCCCGTAATGGCGACAGTTTTGTCCCTAAATTACGAGACGGAACACATATCGCGAAAAGAGGTTTGGATTTTGGAGCATCACATTTGGGGATAACACCGTTATGTTTATTTCCCTTTGAAAACTATAACTTTAAAATCCTCTGTAAGAATCTAATATAAGTTTACAGTGAAGTTACACCAAAACGCTTATAGGTACAGAAGCCTTGAACAATACATCAATAACAGTACAATCCAAATCTGATATAACGTTAAAATAACCAGAGAATAAACATAGTCGCTTCCAAAAACATCCATTTAGTTGAACGAAGCGAAATAATAGAGTTTTTCCGGGAAGAAAATCAGTGCGATGGAATTCTAAAGGCCACCCGAATGCGATTTACATAACAAACCGACGTAACGACCGAGATGAGATGTGTAAATCGAATGGACCTGATCTGTCTTTTTGTTAAACAGTGCATTGAAAAATGTTTTTTTTGAATTTATTTTAACTCGATTGGCTGGCGAATTGGTACGTGCTTGTTAAATTGATTGGATGCAGTTTATGGTAAACAAGTCGTCATCCCGAACTGCAGTTGACACACAGACACACACATACATCGCGCATTTATCCCCAAAGTGGTATGCAGAGGCGTATCCAAGTCACCCACCTTTCACCAAGTGTATTCCATCCCATGATGAGATAGGGGGCGAGTCTATCGGCATATCGAGCACAAAATCCAGATTCCGGGCTGATACTAAGCAGAAAGACCCAAATATGACTTTACCCGACCGAGGATCCGAACCCAGGCGCTCAGACTACTGCATGTTTACTACGTCATGGAGGCAGTCAAAAACTACAGCTGACTACAGCTCGAATTTTGAATTATAATATATTTTTATACGATTGAAATATTACGTGCTGGTCAACCCTATAGCATCACGAACTTTTTTTATAAAATATCGGCAAAGTGCCTTCACTGCACCTGATGTTAAGCGAAGTGAAGCTCATAGAAAGTGACGATCGGCCAAAGATACAAGCATCTCTGGAAGGTCAGCACAGTCATGCCGGCCTGCATAATTTCTTCTTTACGCTTCTGCGTTTATAAATAATGCCAGAATTCGAACTTTGAATTACAGAGCTCTGGCCATCATGTACACGTATTCCTTTTAAGAGCGTCGCTTGCGTGCGTTGCTTATACGATTAACTTTGCGCAACAATCATGCAAGACGGAATTACTTCTCTTAATCTTCTAAAAAGTACATTATAAAACAAAGTCCTCCGCCAATTCTGTCTGAACGCGATGAATTTAAAAACTACCCAAAGCATATCGATTATATTTGAGTGGAGTACTCGTCTCAAACACATTAATGTTGGTATAGAAATAGTTCGAGACCCTGGAAAGAACGTAGGCTACGTTCTATAGGAGGAAAATACATAGCAAGACATTTATCCCGGAAAACTCTTGCACGCGAGCGAAGCAGGGCAATAATAGGGGATATACTGTGTTGTCGGCACCGGTTTTAGAGGTGGCTAAGGTTTTAGTAAAAAAGTGTTAGGGAGTATGATGGGAAGTGAATAAGCATCAATCAGAATGGACATATGAAGCTACATAGTCGTAACATACGCCACAGCTCCTTATATAAGAACTAGCTTTTGCCCGCGGCTCCGCCCGCGTTATAAAGTTTTTCAGGCTAAAGTTTTCCGTTATAAAAGTAGTAGTTTCCCGGGAGCCTATGTTCTTCCCAGGGTCTCAAACTGTCTCCATACCAAATTTCATCTTAATACGTTGGGTAGTTTTTGAGTTTAACACGTTCAGGCAGACAGATGCAGCGGGGGACTTTTGTTTTATAATATATTTTTTAGAACTTTTTAAGAGGAACAATCCCGTCATACATTATTGTTGCATAACTTTAACCGTTTACGCAGCGCACGCAACGGAAGCTCTCAAAACTAATAATTTTTCCCCGTTTTTGCAACATGTTTCATTACTGCTCCGCTCCTATTGGTCATAGCGTGATGATATGTAGCCTATAGCACTCCGGGATCAAAGGGCTATTCAACACAAAAAGATTTTTTTAGTTCGAACCGGTAGTTCCTGAGATTAGCCATTACTGCTCCGCTCCTATTGGGTATAGCGTGATGATATATAGCCTATAGCACTCCACAAACAAAGGGCTATCCAACGCAAAAAGAATTTTTCAGTTTGGACCGGTAGTTCCTGAGATTAGCGCGTTCAAACAAACAAACAAACAAACAAACTCTTCAGCTTTATATAATAGTATAGAGTATAGATTTCAATAAAATACTAAGGATAAATTAATCCTTTCTTTTTTACAGACTAGCACACATATGCAAGTTACTTATAATGTTCCAAATTCAAACCAGTGGGCTAGTCAGTTATTAGTAGAATACTCGCAAATGAAATAAGTCACGTGATCGTAATTTCTAACGTTCGATTTTCAAACTTCAAATAGGGATATCGCTTATTTGTACGCGAACATATTTGCACTTGTAAGTCAAAGTACATGATAATATTTAATTATTATTATATAAAAATTATTCCCCAAATGTAGTCGCTTATAAAACTACAGACATTTTATATTGGACATAAAATAAATGAGAGTACAAAGTAAACAAAAAAGCTAGCTGGGACTGGCAGGAAAGAAGAAATTAAAAACAAAGAAAAAGAAAAAATATGTAAATAGGTCATGGTAACTTATAAGGCCCAAATATCAATCAAGGGATGAGATCTGTTTTTAATAGAATTGCTAAACCACGTGACGGTAAGTGATTACCATCATAATGACAATATGCGTCGCTAGCGTTTAAGAGGAATGAAGATTTATTCTTTGAGCCTCTGCAATCTCGTTGACCGAACGAAACGCCACAGCAAAGCTTTTGTTAGCTCGTAAATTGCTCGGCAACGGATTTGTGTCCGATAGGCTTGTAGCGTTTCTAAAATTCGTTTCGATTCGGTGAGAATTTTTATTCGAATATTACTGGTATGGTTTAGGCGGAAAGGCAAATAATATTGTTACTTATATTATAGCAAGGGTATTTTTGAAACTTATATAAACACAACGTTTGTCGGACCGTGGTAGTTGGTCATTGACACTCGTGCCGGTCCATTGTTTGGTTTTTTTTATTTATAAATTTTTTCATATACAGTATTTTTCCAAGGCAGCAATGTGGGGTAACTATTATTATCGTAAAATTAAAAACAATCAAAAACATAGAACAAAATAAAACATATAATTAATAAATACTTATTATTGGGTGTAATATAGAATTAATAACAAAACCTTTGCCTTTGGTCTCGACGGAGTCAAAAGCTTTCTCATAGTCCACAAAAACGAGACACAGAGACTAATTATACTCCTGGGTCTTCTGTATGATCTGCATCACAGTGTGTATGTGGTCTACGGTGTCAAATCCTCTGCGAAACATGGCCTACTCCAGTAGTTGAAAGTTGTCCAACCTCTGCATCAGTCTATTTGTGATAATCCTTAAAAACAACTTGTAATTGAGCCTCAGGAGCGATAAATGGCAGTTCCTTGAGAAGGATCTTGTCTCCCTTCTCGAAAAATAAAACTATCATGGTCTCGCTCTATGCTCTTGGAGTTCTCTCTGTGCGAAGAACGAGTTAAATATATGCCGCAGCTTAACGTAGATAATTATTTCTTAGGTTTTATTCAATAATTTAAGTGTGCTTGTTTCTCAAAATCTGTAGTCAGAAATATAAGCTAAGGTAAAAATGAATCGTCTTTAAAATAACACTTCAACCAAGGAGTCATAGAAATATACCAATACATTTTTAATACATCCTAATGAATTATATAAGGTACAAAAATGAATAATTACTATGAGTATGAATAGACCTTAATTTATTCAATTTGCGAGGTTTCAGCCAAAAATATTATTTTATTAGAGAATTTTACGCTTCGTCTCCGCGGGTACTGTAGTCGGAAACTAAGGAACGAAATAGGGTAACCCATGTTTTATATTTTTGACGAATTAGGCTGCAATAACGTAGTGTGCAAAAATTAATTATTTAAATTCTATTCTAATATTAAATAAAATAAAATACTTTATTTATCACGTAGGCAAACAAAGTTGTACTTATGATACGTCAAATAATGTATAAGAATAATAATTATTATTTCTAAACAACTATTAAAATTACTTATATTACTATGGACATTTTAAATTAGGGATAAAAATTATAATGAAATATGGTACAAACCGAAGTAACCAGCTCGGACTGACAGGAAGGGGGAAATAAAAGGATACCGCATCGCGATCCTCATCCGCGAGGACATGAGCCCTAACCTAGCTAACTTACCAATAACTTTAAACTTATATTAAGCCATTGAATTATTCAAACAGAAAGTTCGACATGAATAATATTATTTAATATTTGTTGATGTAAGTTTGCGGCTAATTTAATGAAATAAAATAAAACTCTATTTGAACCCAATAGAAGACATAGGTCCAGATGTTTTAGGCGGCGAAAATCGTTCGTAGTTCCTGAATTAACATCAAAATTGACAAAAACACTGCCCCCTTATTCATAGACGTTATTTATTTAATGACTTGTTATCACAGCAATGCTCCGTCCTTAAATAAATTACGTTTATGAATACGGGGGACAGTGTTTTTGTCAATTTTGATGTTAATTCAGGAACTACGAAGGATTTTCGCCGCCTAAAACATCTGGATCTGTGCCTTCTATTGGGTTCAAATAGAGTTTTATTTTATTTCATTGTTCATATCTATTTATATGATAAGTAAAATTAGGTAATTGTAACTTATCTGGTTTTGCACCAGAGGCGACGAAATATCGTTCATGCGATAAAATATTCAAACCATTATTATTTCTTGTATTTTCAGGGTCTTCTGTAAAGCGGGCCGCGAGATCAAATCCATCTCTTGAATGCTAGCACAAAAACTTTTGACGCAGTTTTCTTTTGATATTATAAGCATATTTTCTTTGATGGCTTGTGTTTTGTACTACTAAGTAATTCAAGGTGATTCGTTAAAGCAGTAAAAATAAAGATTTTATGAAATGATTGGTTTATTTTTAATCGTGTTACAAAAATTGTGTACTAGTTTTTGATTATAGTTTCGTCCACGTATGTATTTTACGGGAGTAGCTCTCTGTTGCTTAGTGGAATAAAAAGTACTAGCTTTACTATTCAAGGAATTTCATAATTAACCAAAATTATTTTACATTTAATATACCAAAAAACAAAATTCAAATAGGCCGGCATTATTGTAGCAACTGGCGAGGGGTAGTCATATAATCCTACCTACTCCTACCTCAGATGCAGTGGGGTCAGTAATAAACAGAAAACATCTTAACAAATTTTCACATTAATTTGGATTTATTTCTACCATGACGTTGGTCCATAGCCCTTAATGACAGGACATATCCCATTCCCGGAAAAACATACTCAACTAACATAAGACGTTAAGCCGTGACGTCCCAAACGGCAGATCTTATCAGTGCCATAAGCCCCGTTTGGCTTAAACGGGCATTATAATTTATATGACGGGACGACATGGGCCCAGTCTTGTCTATAGAGATATTGTTTATGGCGTGATTCTGAGAAGTTATAGCGGACTGTTTATTGGAGTTTGGGGTATTTTTGTTTGTAAATTTGTGATGTGGAGTGACCTAGATTGGTCTGCAAATACAAAATTCTGAAAGCATTTTACGAGATTTCATTTTAGTGTTTGTAAGACAATAAAACGTGATTTATTTTTAACGTTAAATGTAGTCAAAACAAAGATGGTTGAAATTGATCTCATAATATAAGTCATAAAAATAAGGATCTATAGTCATCCAATTTTTTTTCTAAAAAATTTCGAGTATAGTTCTTTCTACTGACAGTACATTCATCAAAATAAAATTCGTTTTCGGATTTAAACAGGCCGGCATAATTCTACCAACTACCGAGGGACAATCGTCTTTCATCACTCGAATTTCTATTAAACCCTACTCTACTTACCATCAGGTACAGTAGGGTCATTTTGTCGTGCATCTATAAAAAAATAGCGTTAAGTAATCACGAACTAAATAACCCACGTGCTCAACATCCAGGGCCGCACTGCAGTCGTTAGCAACTCGAAACTTACGAGCATAATACATACTTTATCAGGCGCCGTCATTTCGGTGTCCTGTGTCGCGTTGTTAGGGGCCGGAGTTGGCTTTTGTTACGGGCATTAATTTGTTCGTTTACGTTGTTATTAGTTGTTGGTGATTTTTCATTGAATTGCACGACAAAAGGGTTTTTGCTTTTGATTGTAATACACATTTTCTTTTTATATTTTTTTTTTTTTGCATTCAAGGTTTATTATGATGTAAATTATATAAGGTCGACTCAAGAGACAACCTAAGCCCTGAGAGTTACCACAAATATGCTAGGTTATCTTGTGGATTTCCCCAAAGGTGCGTGGAAAGAGCTGCTATGGTTTACATTATGTAAACAGTTACTATATAGTTGGATATAAAATTTAAATCTACATGACATGTTTTATCGTTGTTATATTTTACATCTAAGCAATTAGATGTAACTGCTGAATGTATGGCCGACAATCAAAATCTTGTAATGATATTAATTGAAAAATATATTGTAAATATTTTTTATGTTTTGTTATTTTGCGAATGAGCGAGCTGTTCAAGACCGGCATTGTTAGCGCTCACTTGGAGAGGCCTACGTTCAGCAGTGCACAGGCTGACTGATTGGACGCACTTACTTAAAATAAGTTATATATTGTTAGGAAATGAAGCGCTTTCATTTAAAATTTTAAAAATATGACTGACTACAAATATACTTTAATAAATATCACACCAACCAACCGACCGATACGACTGTCAATGCTTGTTACCAGCTGACCCGATCTGTCAAAGGTCAGTGTTTTTAAAGGTGTCACAAATACCCTCACAATAATATTTCATCCTGACATTTTTTTTGGAATTGGGACCACTCATCCACCCCTTAATCCGACCCTGTTTGTAGGAAATCCTACGCCAAAAGTAATGGCTAATAAGACAACACATTTTAATGTAATATGTGTGTCGTTCCTTATCTTGCTAATGTTTGTAAATATACTATATGAGAATTGTAAGCAACATAGTACCTTTATGATATGTAAATTTATTTATCTTTACTAATAATAAAATTGTAAAAAGCCGATGTCTGTACATTATAGATATTGAAGGAAAACTAATATAAGGGTTTTTGTAAGAGCAACAGAAGTCGAAACAACAGTTTTAAAAAATTTTGTATGTCTGTATGTTTGTACACAAATCACGCAAAAACTACTGCATGGAATCTAATGCAGTTTCCAATTATGCGTAGCTGGAGGTCTAACTTATAATATAATATAGACTCCATTTTATTTAGCAATAATATAAATTAGGACTTATATACCTGATAAAAAAAATTCACGCGGGCGAAGATGCGTGCAAAAGCCAGTCATTCATATAAATAGTATGTAATAAAGATTTCGCCTGATCCTAACTCACTCAATGGCGGGTAGACGCTACACATATGTACCCCCCCCCCCCTCCACGAGGCAATTCTAGAGCACTCAGTCTCCACACTGATTGGACGAATGCACAGAGGAATATTTGTCGCGGCCCTAGGCAAACAGTTAAGTGTATGGTAGCCAATTCATATTGATGCTTACGAGGGCTCGCAAACATTTCCTGGCTTTCTCCACTCTTCCCATCCTAAGGTGGTTCCTTTTCCTTCTCCAGATATCCACTCCCAACTTTCCTATAAGTCCTGCAGTTGCTAAGCCTGGGTATTCGAATACCATATTCGCAGGTTTCCCCTGTTGTCCACGGGGGGTCCGATATCCAAAAAAAATACATATGTAGCTAAGTTCATACGATCAGCTGTCTGAATGCAATTCTTCCCTTAGCATCTAGTCCTTTGCCGGCAAATTAATGTTAAAAACTCATATAGTATTTATTATTCAGCCTGAGAATGTAACAAATGTAAACCACATTTATATATGCTATTATAAAACTAAAGAGAAGATTCTGGGTTTTATTAACGAAAATAGACACACATCATGGTTTTATCCCCGAGGGTAGGCAGAGGTGCAACTAGGGCACCCACTTCTCACAGTGTGTGTTCCATAATGTGATAGAGTTACCTTATCCTCATATCAGGCAGAAATTCCAGACTCCGAGCTATTGACCAGAAAAACCCAATATCACTTTACCCCCTCCAGAATTCAAACCCTGGTCATTACGTCCGACCAAAAAAACCCAATATCGCTTTTCCCGATCCGGAATTGGAATCCTGGACCTCAGTAAGTCCACGTAACACAACTACGTCACGAAGACATTTTTCTATTTAATATATCCATAATAGTTTTCCAAAGCAATATCCCATTTATCCAGATAATAAATAAAGTTACCTGACAATATCATACAGTTATATAAAAGATAAAGCCTTAATCCTACTGGAGATGACTGTCGTGAGTTATAGGCGTTGTGGGCCGTAAAAAATGGTTTCCATCTTACAAGAACACTGGAATACTTTAGTTTTTAGGGTTTCGTAATCAAAATGCAACGGAACCATTATAATAGTAATAATAATAATAGCAGCCCTGTATTATATACTTGCCCACCGCTGAGCACGGGCCTCCTCTACTACTGAGAGGGATTAGGCCTTAGTCCACCACGCTGGCCTAGTGCGGATTGGTAGACCACACACCTTCAAAATTCCTATAGAGAACTTCTCAGATGTGCAGGTTTCCTCACGATGTTTTCCTTCACCGTTAAAGCGAACGATAAATTCACAAAGAATACACACATGATTTTTTTTGAAAAGTCAGAGGTGTGTGCCCTTGGTATTTGAACCTGCGGACATTCGTCTTGGCAGTCCATTCCACACCCAACTAGGCTATCGCCGCCGCAAGGGACTATTATTACAGCCAATTTCTTGAATTATATAGCTGCAGTAAAGACATGAGTAGAGCGGCAATAGCATAATTGAGCGTGCAATTGACTGCCGAGACGTATGTCTGCAAGTTTAAAACACACACACCTCTGACTTTTCTAAAATTATGTATGTATTCTTTGTGAATTATCGCTTGCTTTAACGGTGAAGGAAAACATCATGAGGAAACTATGCATACCTAAGAAGTTCTTTATAGGAATTTCAAAGGTGTGTGAAGTCTACCAACCCGCACCAGGCCAGCGTGGTGGACTAAGGGCTAATCCCTCTCAGTAGTAGAGGAGGCCCGTGCTCAGCAGAGGACGGTATATAATACAAGGCTGATATTATTATTCCCTATATTAATATTTGATTAACTTCGTTGGGCCTTAAATATTGTATAAAATCTACCGATCTACATTAACATAGCGCTATCCTATGAACCGTGAAGCAGCAGGATTAGATTTTGCCAGGTACGGAACCCTGGATACACGAGTTGACTTGCACTTGGTTTTTGTTAGAGAAATATCATCTCGTAATAACGTGTTGAGTCTACTCGAATTAATGGTCTGTTTCAACTTGCTTCCTTAGTCTGGGTTTCTTATAATGCGTACTTGTATTCTTGTCTAGAGTGTATTTAGTAATGTTTTGGGTTGCAACTCAATATTCGTGTGGTGTTTATGTTTTGAGTTTGATCTTAACATTCGTGTTTCATTTGAAAACACTTGAGTTACTTTGTATTATATTTTGTGATAAATTAATAGCATATTTTGTTTTTTATTTATTTGGAAAACTTACAGCTATATTTTATAATATAATACGTAAAAAGATGGCCATTTACAAGTTTTCATAAGTAGATTAATAATATGTTAAAGGTAAGGATTGGTTACACTACATAAAACAAAAACAATTATTAGGTTTTTCTTTAGTTGAGACACTGGTAGCGAACAAGTCTAAATCAGTCACTGCAAAGGTTATTATAGCTCCTGTACCCACTTTCTGTCCTATCTAATCCGTCCAATGATGTGATGAGGACGAATTTATAGATATAATGGCCACAAATTCAAGACTCCGGGCTGATACGGTAGAAAAACCAACGTAATACAACTACGCCACTGCAGTCAAATCATAAATCTTTCATTAGATGATATACAAGGAAAAAATATTCCCTACAAAAACCTCAATGTATCCCAAGGTCAAAGAACTATAAGATCATTGAAATGAAAATCGTGTTCATGAATACATTAACTAGAAACTTTGGGATTCACAAAAAGGTTTTAGTTATTGAAATGCGATTTCATTATGTTTTTATAAGTTATTCTAAGTTTGCTAATGTGTTAGTTGATAGACTGTAGGTTGGCAATTAAGTTGACCTCCGAACGTGACTTTAAAACTGAATTCATATTACCAATATTTTCTAACTTAGAATGCATTTGAAACTATGGATTACTCGTTAGTAATTTATATGCAAAAAGCACGATTTTGAAATAAACACATCAGTGGCGAAGGGTGAAAGTTTTCGAAACGGAACGCAACATTATAAATAGGTACTGCTTATATGCATAAATGTAGTCTGTAAATTTAGATTTTATATAATTACCAAAGGAAAGCCGGCAGGAATCGGATTATATCAACCCATTGCCACTAACACACGTGTATTTTGTATCAATAAATTTCATCATCATCAGCCCTGCATTATAAACCGTCCCACTGTTGGGCACGGTCTCCTCTACTGCTGAGAGGGATTAGGCCTTAGTTCACCACGCTGGCCTACCTAATGCGGATTGGTGGACGACTTCACACACCCTCAAAATTCCTATAGAGAACTTCTCAGGTACTCTGGTTTCCTTACGACGTTTTCCTTCTCCGTTAAAGCAAGCGATAATTCACAAAGAATATACACATAATTTTTTAGAAAAGTCAGAGGTGTGTGAACTTAAGATTTGAAACTGCGGACATTCGTCTCGGCAGTCCGTTAACAATAAATTTATAAATTATATTTTTTTTTAATAATTCTCATCTAACATTACATAAAACCTTAAATAAACATCACACTTGTTTTAAAATACTATGACATGCAAAATGGCTATCAAAATAAAATACACGTCAACAAAAATCAAAAAAGCGTCATAAATTCACTAAAAACTACATCAGCGAACAGCGCGTCAAGATTTATTCATATTATCGGAACTGATATTACACTGCCTGCCACGCGGAGCGTTCACCATAAATATTTATACCTTTTTTCGTCGACAATCAAAGCGCAGTAAATCACTGGCCAGCAGTTTTATTTTTGCTGGCTACATACATTTTTCCGCTACCGTGAAGCGGACGAGAAACACTGTTCACCTTCAAACTATATTTTTCGGACAAACAAATGGCCGTCTCTCAACTGGCGATGCGAAATGCGTGCGTGAAATACACTTTTTCAAATATCAATCAATGTGTGTAGTTTTGTTGGATTTTGGATTGGTATTTTTAAAAACTGAATAAAGTATTTGTTTAGACTATGGTCTGTAGTTACTTCTCCTAGATTGGTAGCAAGAAGCCTTTCTTTTGCGGCGGGTAATGATGAGCAGAAGGACTACTGAATCTCATGACATGACATAAGACATGATTATGCCGGCCTGTTAAATATGTCATACCACCGCCGAAGCGAGTTTATGATAACTTATATTTAAACCACATAGGCGATTGTATATTTTCACTTGTGTAAAACTTCAAACCATAGACTATTTAACATATTTTCATTTAATTTCAAATCCTTTAGAAGACTTTTACGAACGAAGCCGCGAGCAAAAGCCGGTAAGCCATAAAAAGAAGAATTACGACTTTGATGAAAACCAATAAACATTTCCGAGTGGAAAAATAATTTAAATCATCACAATTACTGATATATTGGCACTGAATCAGTCACGGAGACAAATTACCACCAATATCTGCCATAATTACCGAAACCGTGATCAAATTGTATCCCCATTACTTTCGAGTGGTTGGCAATACATCACTTTGTGGCTTTTGCTTGCGGTTCCGCCCGCTTGAAAGAGTTTTTCCGGGATAAAAGGCCCTTTATATTTTCTCGTGATAAAAAGTAGCCAGTAGTGTTAGTAGTATAGAATTAAGAAGTAATCAATGAAACAAATCGGTTTGAAGTTTCTGAAATCAGCGCGTTCAAACAAACAAACTCTTTAGCTTTATATACTCGTATTAGTATAGATTGCGTATTTATTCATGTGGATTATTGGTATTGCTTCGAAATTATTGAAATTTAACATGAAACCTGTTTATTATCTGTAGATATTTTCACATTATTTATTGCTTTAACATTTTAAAACGTGTAAGAGAACATAGCGTTATGATTTGTCCCTATGACAGTGGATTTAAGAATGGAAGTGAGGCCAGTGCCCTTGAGCGTTGACCTTGGGCGTTACACCAAAGCTAACTAGATGGCGGTACGTGTAGCTACACGGTATTGAACAAATTATTACATCCTTGATTGTCAAAATATTATGTACTAGCTTTTGCCCGCGGCTCCGCCCGCTCTATAAAGTTTTTCGGGATTAAGTTTTCCGTTATAAAAGTCACGCTGTATATTTTCCCGGGAACCTATATTCTTCCCAGGGTCTCAAACTGTCTCCATACCAAATTAAAAATCGCATTTGTATAAACTTATAAAAATATTTCCGCTAAGATAAACGTGTCTAAAAGTTCTTGTGCAATATAGTACTGCGAGAACTTGCTAGTCTAAAATCGGCTCTAGTGTGTACTAGACTCTCGTTTTGTGGTCCAAAACACGTCCAGGTATCAACTTTAAAACGGAGCCCAAAATAATAATATTCAAAATGGTGGCCAGCAATATCAAATCTAACATATTTTTCTGTCTAGTTACCTAAAAATATTGTAGTTTGTCAAAAACCTTTAGTATGGAAGGGTAAGGCATTTAATATAAATTAGACGAAGTTCAAATCACATGTTAATATTTTTTAATTCTTATTTGTGTTTTTTAATTTTACATAGAGTGTATACAGTATTTTAGAATATTTTATGTTACTTAGTACATAATATACACATCCTAGATGAAATGATGTCGACATCATTTTGTGAGAGCGCCTGACAGCGCGTAACTGCAAATATTCCTGTTACTATAAGCTGTTGTTTGAGTAGGCGTTTTTAAAAATAATTAAATATTTTGTTGTATATAACGGTATTAAAAAAAATAAGATGTGTGTTTTTAAAAATACAGTATAGTATTATTTCAGAATATAGTTAACTCAAGTAAATAAGAGAGATATCGAAATGTTAACGATGTAAAATTCTTACCGTTGAGCAATGTTTGGCAGATATTAATTATGATTTTATTCACGGTATCGTGTTTAATAAAAAAAAGTACGCCGCTGTGCAAAAGACCATAAGCCAAACTACTTATTTCTTGAAAAATATTTACAAAGAATGCTTACATTATTTTTTGCAGGACGCCCAAAGTGGACATAAAGTTGAGTTTTACATATCTTAACCCATTAAGCACTTACATATATCTTAAATGTTCCTATCTAAAATGTATGACTTATTTATATTTTTTTCTCGGAAGTTAAAGTTACGTACCTCTATATTTAACACCAGACTAAAACGATTAAAAATACAAAGAACCCAGCATTTACACTCCAAGTATGTCACGAAACCAACTATCAACAATAAATCCACCTTTAATCAAGCTGTCACCTCAAAATAGCAATTTACGTCACGCAAGCGAAAACGAAGACAGCAGTAGATAAACTGCGTAACATTTTTGGATAAATATTTATTTTTTTCATCAAAAGATATTTTAATTCTCTGATTGTATCAGTTTTATATTACATAAGTTCACGGTTATCCCATGAGAGGTAGGCAAAAATAAATCCACCATTTGGATTACGCGAAAGGCTTTTTGTTTTTACCCTCTGTATGACTGCCTGGTATCAAATACAATTAAGAAGGATTATAAATATGACCAGATAACGATATTGGATTCCTCAAATCGACAATTTATTTCTACATGTTTTACTAGGTGCACTAATTGATCTCCAAATACGATACGGGCCATAATATGCGATCTGTAATATAATTATGTAACGGTGATTATTATTTAGTAAAAATATATCCATAGTACTCCTTAATCACAAACTTGAAATAAGCCGGCATCGATGGAGGACCACTGGTGGTAGGTCTCTCATATGTGATAGGCCACCTGGGTACGTACCACCGCAATGTCTATTTCTCTCACCAAGCAGCAGTGTTTATTCAATATTGTTTGAAGAACTTTGTAGCCAGTGTACGTACTGGGCAAAACATAATTACAACCCAAGTTCTCAATTTCACACTCGATCTAGGCATCAGGAATATCGTTTTCACAGCTATAATCCACATCGATAAGGCGAAAAGTTATCGATACAAAAATATCCGAATATCCGCACTGTATCGGTTTTCACTGGAAATTGATTATCCACGCTGTCGTTACGGATGTGTTCCGATATCAGACCAATAATTGGCCTGCAGTGTACTGGACCATGATCAACGTTGTTCGACGTTTTATTGGGTAAATGTAATATGTTTTGCGAAGGTCGAAGTTACTAGTGCTTATGTATAAAAAGTAAAGAGAGATTTTTTCATACGAACACGACATGGTGGTCGTTCCACTGGAGTATCGTGACGATATCTCTTGCCAGTCGATACAACTTTGCCGGCTTGTTGGAAAACGATTCACAGGGTGATCTGAAAGCACACACTTATGTGGCTATTATGTTAGGGCTTTGGCAGCAGTAAATTTTTAATGTCTGACATTCGCGTAAACATAAGAAATTATTATAATTTCTTCCCGATCTTTTGGGGTCCAATTGCCACTTCGACACTGTGAGGTCATTCTATGTACATCGGACTGTCAATATGAAAAACATTGTGTAATTGTAAATTGTAGGTATATATTATCGTTGCTTTGATTTTCCGTATGACCAACTTACACCCCCCCCTCCACTCGCGACCATGAAGGCTGCAAAGTCACGTTATAGTCGAAAAACGGATGCCAAATCAGACATTAAATCACGCATGTAAATGTCTATTTTATGATGATTTTCATGATTTTCCCAAAAGTAGGGCGATCCTGATTGCATAATGATAGGCTACCTCATTATTAGTAAATGGGGTGGAAACACCATCGGCTGTAACGTCATGACACTTTTACCTTTACTGTATTGGGTATACGAATATATAAAGATTGGGGCAATAAGGGCAACTACATTTACCACTGTAGCTATAAGAAAACCGTCCGTCATTGACGAGGATATTACAATCTGCATTTACAGATTTTGAAGAAGAGAATTGTCAGCAAGAATATGTGTCATCATCATCAGCCGCAGGATGACCACTGCTAAACATAGGCTTCCCCTAAAGATTTCCAGATTGATCTTTTGGAAGCGGCCTGCATCCAGCAACCTCCTGCCACTTTTATGAGGTCATCTATCCATCACGTGGGTGGACGTTCGACGCTGAAGAAAACTTATAATTTACGCAAAATATTTTTGATCCCAATCGATACTCAAGCTTATAAAAATCAAAAGAATAATTGCTAAAAATCTGTATCATATATTTTTTTAGAATATGCTGCTCCAACTTCCTTCTTCATATTCACTTTCACTCGCGTGGCGTAAGTATAGTGTAAATAAGAAGGCCCTATTCCGCCACGCTTCCAAAGTGCGGGCTGACAGAGTTTCCGTGCTTTAAAAATAAAAATAAAAATCATATTTCATAGATTTCCTCACCATGCTTCCCTTTATCCTTAAGAAAGACGATAATCAACAACTAATGCATTAATAACTTCGAAAAGTCAAAGTTACGTCCCTTAAGTCGCAATTAGTAATCCTTCCTCTAATTTTTCAACAACTAATTAAAAATGAACTGAAAATATCTCTAAAGAATATCTCCTTGCGATTCTATAGCCGTTCCACCCGCATAGCGAATGCCAAGAAAGGAGGCATTTGAATTGCATTCACGTGCGGAATCAAAGCTACCTGGCCTGATTAGACGGCTTCTGGTGTTAAAAATTAATCTCGTTGGATGCCGCTTACACTGAAACGAGCGGAAGATGTCGTGGAAAAAATTATCAAGAAAGAATTGGGAAGTAAAAATTTATATCCGTAGATTAAAAATCCAATAATACATTTTTTATTGAAAATTACCATACTTTTTAAAAGGCGGAAAGACGTGCACAATTTCTATGGCAGTGTGGAGATTTATGGATGCAGGTGATCACTAAACTTAAGACTCCCTATAACCTTATCCTAAGAGTCAAATTTCAATATCTTTTTCAAATCCTTAAAATGAATTGAAAACATTCAAAAAAATAAGTTACCAAAACTCGTTTACAAATATATTTATAGCATTATTTTAATAACACATCAATAAAAAAATAGCAACAGTTATGTCATGAAGCCCAACTCTGCGTAAATAACTAGCTCGATTCGAAACATAGTTGTCACACCATGGCGTGATGACGATAAAAACAATCATATATGACACCGATCCGTCGCTTTTAATTGAGAAGGAAAGGAGATTGAGGCTTCCTTGATGGTTCGTGATTATCTTCAGTAAATAGCAATATTCAAAGCTAGAGAACTTATACGTTGTTGACCTTTGAAGAGTTGCAGTTCGGAAGGAAATTTATTCACGTTTTCCTCTGTTCACCGTTTTTACAGATTCACATTGTCTTATCCAACCATGATAGTGGCGAAGAAGAGAACTAAAGTTACTGGTACTTAATAGCTAGAGATGCAACATTTAGAACATTTAGATATAATAAAAATAAACTTGTAATTAAGAATAATGTAGAAAATAAAGAACATAAAAAAGATCTCTGGCATTAAAGTCAGAGGAATTATAAAAAATAAAAAAAATAGTTAGAGATGCAAAAAATTGTAAATAAAATACTTTCTCCAGTTCTTAAGAGCATCGATTCAAGCAATCTGTTCGTTCGAATTTCTAACGCGTGCGACCTATTTCCGTACCGCGGTGTTCAAGATTCGAATCACGAATGAAATATCATATCATATATGTAGATGGCATTACGAGTAAACAGGACATGGAGTCTCGCTCTTTGAAAAATTTATCAAAGGGTCGAACCGTAAGATTCTTTGAAGAAACTACTTCATCACATTCTTGAATATATTTTAGGATGCGATTGTCAGGAGTTTGTAAAACCTTTTAGTTTAGGTTCGACATCATGGGGCGGAACACACATGAAGAATTAGGTGGCCTTTTAACATCTTTGACTATAAATAACGTGTTGTGTATCTTTCAGGATCAGATAAACTATGTATAGTGTTATATAATAATATCAGCTCTGTATTATATACTGTCCACTGGTGAGCACAGACGTCCTCTACTACTGAGAGGGATTAGGCGTTAGTTAGGCGTAACATATAATGACATTATTTCATTCCACGATCTGTTGTGTTGGTTTCCCTTGCATCACAGTTTCTGACGGCTGTTCCTAGATTTTATTAAATTACTTAAAGAAATAAATTACTTCATTCTCGTGTTTCATGGACCGTAAAATATTAGTACATTTGGAATAAAGAATATTTTTCACATGCTTCATAACATAAACTGTATTAAAACATCTGTCAACAGTAAAACTGGCCGTTGTTCAAATAAAAATGATACGTTCAACCAATAAAAACTACAACGGTGTGAGTACAATATAAAATGTTTTAATCATAATAAAATGTTGAATTCTGCGGTGGTACTGAATACTCACTTTTTACTATGTTCATGTTTTTTGTATGGACACTGAGCCTTTATGTGTGTACGCCAAATTAAGTTAAATATTTCATAACCTGTGTTTATTGCTCACTTGTGGAACTGGAGTTATTTAAAAGTTTTAGGGTAGGGATGGCGAAATTTTTAGGTTTAATGTGCCATTATTTATAAAAAAAAATATGGCCTGTAACATGCCATCCTTGGATGACGGTATTATCTATCCGAGAGCGCCTTTTTAGCGACTTATTTGTGATCCAAATATATTTTAGTTTTTTTTTTTTTTATTGGGGCTCAGCTATTTGGCTTCACTGCACTCGATTATAGCGAAATGAAGCCCAATGAAAGGTACGTATACCATGTTTGGCATATTACTCACGTGCCTGAATTATTTTGTCAATGCCATTACTGGCATGCGTGCTATTAGTTCGCCAACCCTGTTTTAGGGACTGTTCTGTTCTGTTTGGCGGATAAGCCATTGGTGGAGTTTAATGCTAGTATTATACGTTTTCTAAATAATTGTTAAAAGATTCTTATACGTAAACATGGTGAAAATTGTCTCGCCTTCGGAATATTTAAACAGGATAACTTCTTTAAACACAGTTGTATGCGATTACTGTCTTTAATCGAATTATTTTTACTATTATATTCTTAATAATTTTTGTGATTTTGAAAATGTCCTTTTTATTATAACATAATTTTCCACTGTCCGAATTGTTTGAACAGTGCCTACGCGCTATACAGTAAAGAGATTATGAGCGTGTATTATAAGATTTATCTCTAATATTTTCACGAGAGAAATCTACGAGCCAATGCCTCTATTAAAGGAAGTGTATTAGTAGCCCAAAAATGCACTAAAGGATTTCACTTTCTTAGAAGAACGGACCGCCAAGTCAGTTCATTGTGCACCGAAGTATGCTTTATATTTGGTTTAGAATCTAGCTCAGCCTTTGAAAACGCAATTTCCACAGGCTACGAGATAAGAGCTACGGGCTACGAGCTACGAGCTACGGAGCTACGAACCACGCTACGGTGTAATCCGATCCATTTTAGGAGCAATCTTGCGTCTTTGAAAATAGTCTTTAAATATTTAACTTTTACTCTATGCTATGATTTTAATATTCCTATCTAGAATCTGTATTGAACCTAGAGGCGGTGACCTAACCGTTATACTTAACCGTGATTTATCACTGTCAACGTAGTGGGTTAAAGTTTTGCATACGTTAAGATTGGATCTTTAAAATTTTAATACTTATTAAATTGTTTATTTTCGCTAACGGAAATTGTTAGCGAAATATGAATTATGTGAAACGATGGAGATATGAAAATATACACTTTGGTTATTACGTACATGATATGAAAACTTTGTAATACAGGGTCTTTTTGACATAATATATACATTTCAATATAAAACAAAGTCCTCTATTTTATCTGTCTGTATGTAATCGATTTTCTCAAAAGCTACTGAACGGATTTTTATTAAATTCGGTATGGAGGTAGTTTTAGACCCTGGGAAGGTTACAAGGACTTCCTTGTCTAATTGACTAATATACTACTACTAATACACTACCTTCACTAATATAGTAACTATACTACCCCGGGAAAATATATTACGGGACTTTTATCCTGGAAAACTGTTTCACGGACGCCGCGAGCAAAAGTAGTTATATTACTAAATGAATCTTACTCATCTTTACCTTTGTTAACATTGTTCTAAACACCATCCATAAATAACGCAAATTTTCATCAAAATCCCAAGTTTTACTATACTGATTTTTTCATAATTTTTTATTTACTGTATACGTGTATTCTTAACTGAAAGTATGATTTTGCCGTTCCAAAAATCTCTTCAATTAGTAAGACCTTAGGGCGTGTAAAATCAAAATTGCTTTCTATTAATATTCAATGGTTCAAAAGTTACACTTTTTAATTTACATCTGTGGTTATAACAACCTTCGACTTGTTGGAACCTTCCAACAGGTCGACGTGGAGATCCTTGGGGGAGGCCTATGTTCAGCAGTGGACTTCCTGTGGCTGAAATGATGATGATGATGATGATGATATAACAACCTTTGGTAAAGTTTTGTTTTCAAGAAGACAAATATATGTGGTTTAACGTAATGTCAAAATACCAATTCTTCTGAAATGTACCTCACAAAAGTTTACGTATATATAGCACCATATATAGATTCCTTATTTGTTTCTGCACCATCCTGAGGTCGACTGGTAGAGAATACCTTTGGAATTAAGTCCGCCTATATACCAATGGTGAAGACTCTATATAATCCTCTTCCTGTCGGCCTCCCGTTAAAGAAAATGTATGTAAAATCTAATTATCATCATATGTAATGTTTTGCAGACCGCATTTATGTATATTAGTACTCATATGTGTCAGGTTCTCTTCCGGAAAATTTCATCTTTCGCTACTGCTATAAACTTGGTATATGAAGTGTATAAAGAATTAAAATAACACTTATATCTAATGACAAATACAAAACTCGTTCAATTATATCAGTCAAATCCATTCTCAAAACGATGCATCATACACAAAATTGCGTTTAATACATAAACATAATGTAAAAATACGCATCAATCTAAAACTTTCCAATCGGGGAGATCGGGCTAATATGGCGCATTAAAATAATATCTCACTGCCAGCTATTGTTCAACGATCAATAATTAAGAAAACACAAGAAGTTTCCAATCTAGCTAGCACAACGTACCTCGTTCCGCAAACTTGGGCAAACTGTGTTTAGTTGGAGGAGGTCGGGCCAATTTGGCACAAAGTGTTAATGGGTCAATTAGCGCTGCTTGCCCACAGCTCTTGTATTACAACTATAATTTAAGTAAATCGCTATTCAACGGGCCGCGACCGATTGAGTTTCGAATGGATATGGTTTATTTTAATTTTACGCTGGATTCGACGAATTACAGCTGAAATTAAGTATTACGAAAAGTCTAACGTATAATATTGCTATGCTGAATGTTCATATCAAGATGTTAATTTAAGATAGAATTTGCTCGTGACTTTACACACACCGTCACGTATTTATCCTCGAAGGCGTATGCAGAGGCGCAACCATGGCACCCACTTTACGCCAAATGTGTTCCATCCCATCATGTGATAGGAGGCGAGTCTATCGCCATATCGGGCAGAAATTCCAGACTTCGGGCTGACATTGGGCAGAAAATCCCACATATCACTTTACCCGACGAAGGATTCGAACCCAGGACCTCAGAGCGTTGTCGTACTGCGCTTGCAGTACAACTACGCCATCAAGGCAGTCTCTCTCAAGCTCATGACTTTGCCTGCACGAAAGGGTTTTACGGGACAAAAGTCCCGCTATACATTTTCTCGTGATAAAAAGTAACTTATATCCTCGCCAATGTTTCAAACTATATTATCAAATTTCATCGTAATCCGTTGGGTAGTTTTTGCGTTCTCTCAGACAGGCAGATAGATGCGGCGGGGACCTTTATTTCATAATATATTTTTTAGAACTTTTTAGATGAATAATTCCAGTATACATGATTGTGGCGCTTATAACATTTTCCTCTCATAATTAAAATTTTTCCCGTTTTTTAATTGTTTTTTTATTTTGATGCTTTCGGAACCTCGGAAAAGGAATATTTTTTTCCCATTTTTGCAATATTCTTGATTGATGCTCCGCTCCTGTTGCCCATAGCGTAATGTTATATTCAATGCCTACCTCTGTAATTAAGCTATTCAACACCCATAGATTTTTTTCAATTCAAACCAGTAGTTCCTGAGATTAGCGCGTTCAAACAAACTCTGTAGCTATATATATTAGTATAGATTAGAAACTACGGTACGAGATGATACCACAAACCATTTATGGTATATACTTATTTAAAAATATTCTCTCTTGGATTAAACCCATATCTCGTTTTATCCAGATATTTTCATAATAGATTTTCTAGATTCAGTGCTCGAATAAATTAATTTTAAATACTTTTATACTCAGTGCTTAATAGATGAGCTTCTATTTGTTTTTGATGGGCCCGAAGTACTAACTGGTTAATATTCCATTAGCTCTTTACTGAATTAGTTACTGAGTTAGAGTTATATAGAAGCATCCATAACATTAATCGTTATTTGTTTGGGCTGCCACCGCACTTACTTAAAAATAATTAATTCCCTGAATTACAAATGGTAATTTAGAAAGGCGAGTTTTTAAGTAATATTAACATAGTTTTATGTATATTTAGATAACAAGGCGATATCACCTGATTTCTCAATTTAAACGTAAGTAAATTACATATTATCCACAGCACCCAAGTCAAATACAACTCCCACATCGTCTGCCTTACTTTAGCCAACATATTTTATATTTATTATTATTTTGTAACTAAACAACATGTACGTGTCACCTAATTTGAATAAGTAGTATACACTTCTATTTGGATTCTGACTAGCCATTAGATCCACTGTAATGTAATTTAGATTATTATTGGCAGTAATCTGTTTAGTGTATTTTTATAAATAAATAAATAGGTAAGTACTGGAGTCTACATATCAAGAAAGTCTGAAAAAAAAATCTTGGAAAACTTCTTCACGGCGAAGCCGCGAGCAAAAGTATATTATAATTCTGTAACAAAGACTAGTAAAAACTAATATTGTTCCGACCCTAAACTTGCGGAAAGTTCGTCATAATATTTGTCATAAGTTAGTTGTTCAGTGAGTAGCAGGAAATATAAATTTATTGACTATAAATGTATAAAAGATTGCAATACGGAAGTATGTAATAATTTGTAAATAAATCTAATCTCTATCTAATCTAATCTAAAATAATACATCTGTGTCTGAATTCATATGGTGTTTCTTTTTGTATTTCGATAAGATCTTAAGACGTCTTAGGAGACATCAAAATACGAGACACATTTTTGCACTATAATATCTCCTGCATACCTGGATGATCTTCGTTGATATGGGCCGTCGTGCCCAAAATTCGGCTAAGGGGGATACTTTCACCTGAGACATTCCCTATATGAATTTTGGAGTTTGAGAATTTTGCTAATCTGTACTAGACTAGCGTGCTGGACTAAAGTCTAATCCCTTTCAGTAGTAGAGGTGGCCCGTGCACAGCGGTGGGACAGTATATAATGCAGAGCTGATATTATTATTACTGTCCTGCAAAATCCACCTTGTATACTAACAAACACTCACACACACGCCCGCCTTTTATTCTCGCAGATTAAGCAGGGGCATCACTAGTGCACTTACTTCTCACCACGTAGATTCCGTCCCACGATGTGATGAGGGAATAATCTATCATACGCAATACAACTACAGCATTGGCGGGTTAAAAAACATAAAAATGTTTATAAGTAAACATGAAAATTCAAGTTGATTGGCAGAGTTAATAAAATAGATAAAATATGCAAACGAATTGTCTAATATTTAATATACCCAACCACAATGTACGTCACGTGAGACTTGATGAAATAATTAACGTCTTGAAACATTGTTTTTGACAAGTTGGAGATGTTTTTGAATGTCGACTTTAATTAGTTTGTCGAGTTTTTGACGTGTTCTCGGTAAATTAAATGTTCTAAAGTCTTGTCTGGTTAATTTTTGGATAAATATCATCCATTTGAAAGCGTTTAATAAAATTATTTTGAATTAATTTTCATTATGATTGATTTGATTAAAACTATATTTTTACCGTAAGGGCTTGTAAGTTTCAAATAAATTTTATTTGTTAGTTATCGTATGAAACAGCTAATGAACATAGCTCTTATTTTATTAGTTATTTGGGAGCACAGATTAAAGAGTAACTTGTATTTGGTCGGGTTATACACTATGTGACGATCAGTGGCGGTTCTTTCATAGAATCCCAAAAGCCTGGCTTGCCTTAATATTATTTAGTACACAAAACCGAATGTGGAACAATAATCATATATATAAATAAATAATATCAGCCCTGTATTATATACTTGCCCACTGCTGAGCACGGGTCTTCTCTACTACGAAGAGGGATTAGGCCTTAGTCCACCACGCTGGCCCAGTGCGGATTGGTAGACTTCACTCACCCTCGAAAATTCCTATAGAGAATTTCTAATGTATGCAGGTTTCCTCACGATGTTTTCCTTCACTGTTAAAGCAAGCGGTAATACACAAAAACTATTATTTAAAAACTATTGGGATATAACTACATTATCTCATAACTTCACTTACGTTAAATATGTAGTACATAAAGGTACATACAGGGTCACTTCCTTACTAAATGAAACTAGAAATTCGCGTATACTTCTGCTAACATGAATAACAAATATACCAGATTTTTTGATAATTTAGTATTTTATTGCGATTGTAGTTTGTAATTGTATTTCTGACTGAAAGTATGATGTTGCCGCTCCGACAAATTCTCTTTGAATAGTAGTGGCCTTAGGGCACGTAAAATTAAATTACCTTTTATTAATATTTATTTTGTTCTCAACCTAGACTTTTTAATTTACATCTATACCGTAATGAAATCTGAAAAAAGGTTTATTTTAAAGTCTAACATTCGCGTAAACATAAGAAATCATTACATATATGTTTCGAATAACTTGGGTATGTAACGTGAGATTTTAAGAAGACTATTATATGGTTTAATTTATTAATGTATTGTCAAAACGGCCCTTTTCGCATAACTTATGGAACGTAAGGTTTTAAGAAGACTATTATATGGTTTAATTTATTAATGTACTGT
Organism: Manduca sexta; assembly: GCF_014839805.1. Classification (NCBI taxonomy): domain Eukaryota; kingdom Metazoa; phylum Arthropoda; class Insecta; order Lepidoptera; family Sphingidae; genus Manduca; species Manduca sexta. Next base: position 8,906,669 of record NC_051120.1, on the reverse strand, counting down.
CAAAATGGCCCTCTTTATCCGTATTTCTTGTGTTTGATTGATATCTAATTATGTTTGTTATAACTTTTATTAATAATTGAGTTTTTTTTTCTTACTTGTTTGTTAACCTGACAAGGACCGGCTTGTACAAACACACCGGACTTTTGGATGAACACGTTAAGCGCTCGCAACCCTTGAACAATTGAGTGACCATGCTGAGGGCAACCCACTAACAGGGTACGAACCTTGGCTCAGGACGGTCACTGGAAGAGGATTAAACGTCAACGATTGGGGATGAGCGTACCAAATAATCTATCCATTACTCGGGCCGAAACTATTAGGAAGGTCGGGGGGGCGGGGAACGAGGCGAGTTACTCGGCAGCGAGGACGGAACAACAGTCTTACAGCCTTATCTAAAGGAGTGTAGGAGTTTTAAACATCTAGACGAATTGTCAGAATGATATCGTCTTCTGGGTCTGTCAGAACTGAACGCGGCCGTCTCCATTTAGCTCCGTTGAATGGAGAATAAGATAGTTGATGAATCAGTCTATTATAATGATTAATAGTATTGTAGCCGCATGATGCATGTAAATGCTTACATATATCAGTCATGCAAGAATGTAGCTGACCAAATTTACCTTTTAAAATTCTTCTATATATTATAACCTTCAATCGAAATTTTGTATATTATTTATGTGTAATAAATTAAACGCTTAATTTATTTTAGTGAATAAAAATGATGGTTGATACGGACAAAAGTTTAAAGGTGATCTGAAATTTTCAATTTGTTCAGCTATTTTTATGGCTACATAAACAAGGAGAAATATCTCAAATATATCTTACCTAATATTCGTATTCAGAAATACCTCAATATATCTGTATAAAGCAATCCCCGTATTGTTCAACAAAAACAGATGGAAAACCAGACCCGCCACTCTTTCTAAACGCTATTCCATTCCTTAATGCAATGCATTAAAAACTTTGGCATTGTGAGTGTTCAAGACGGTTGTCATTTATAATGCTAGTTCTTCACTGACCCTTTGCAAATTAAGTCACCTGTCTCACCCACTCAAGCAACTTTTAGTTTCCTAAAAGTATCGTATTTCTGCAACAAGTTGACATCATCTTACATTTCAAAACTTTTTAAAATTACCACGTGCTATGGAATGGAAACCATAGACTCCATAGTGGTCTACATAATTATCATATCGGGATAAGCCTGTGTATTTCCGATTTCGTACAGGCCGGCATAATTGTGCCAACTGACCAGGCATAACAACTATCTGAACTATACTCCGCTTTCCATCAGGTGCATAGGGGTCACTTTGGCCTGACCATATACAACTTAAATATCACGTCTTTTAAACTATTCCGATTTACCAAAACAATTTAGACACTACCAATTTGTTCTTGAAAAACAATACGTAAAACAATAAAACAATTTATTCGAGCCTGAAGTAGCAAATCCGCTGCTTAGTGTTTAAAAATGCATGCGGTCTAAGTGAGATTTGTACATGAAACGCACAACGCGTGCCTAGCATGGCGGAGGACTCTTGTTCCTTTACTGGTGAATTTTTTACAAGCTTTAATTATAGTTAAGCTTAGGTAGTTTGGGCATTTGGAGAGGATGGATGATAGGAGACTGACAAAAAGGATTTATAAGGCGAATGTGGATGGAAGAGCCGAGAGGAGTCGATCGCACCGAACCTTCGAATGTCAGATATCTGCCATTCTTTGTTAAGGCCAGGTCAAAAGTACCCTGAACCAATGGGAATACATGAAAAGATTGATGAAGGAGGAGAGAGCGAGAGAAGTATGCTAGAATCGTGCAAAGTGGCAATCCATAATCTCTGCCTACCCCTATGATATAGAGGCGTGATACTGTGTATGTATTTTTAACTCAAGTTCATGATATCCTAGTTGGGAATGTAACGGTGTGCCGTGACGAAGACTTGCAGGTTAAAAACCTAAAGCCTCTGATTTAAAGTTATGTGTGTAATACGACTTATCGATCATTTTAGAGGCGAATGGAAACATCACGAGGAATCCTACATACTTGATAATTCTTCCACAAGAGTTTCGAAGGTATATAAAGTCTATCCGCACTAGGCCAGCGTGATGGATTAAGGCTGAAACCCTTTAGTACAGAATGCCCATGCACAGCAGTGAGCAGTGTATAACACAGTGCTGGAATTATTATTTAATTCAATTTATTTAAGTGGTATATCATTACAATATAAATATTTTCCGTTAATTATCTCACAGAAGACCAATGTGTAGGGGTGTTTTGCGTTACCTATGATCAGATAGATCCACACACCATCCTTCCCTTATTCCTACTTATTCTCCCTCTTTTTATATGAACTCAACAAACTGAGCCCACTGCACCTGATGATAAGTGGAGGGAGATTCAATAGAATGTCGGCTGACGAGAGATGATTACCTTCGGCAGTCGACACTATTATGCTGGCTTGTTGGAATCGGATATACATACATAGGCTCTTCTCGGAACGCGACACACTTGCGTAGACCACTATGACGTATTTTATACCTTGTGCACGTGGTCGCTATCCGGGCGAATATTAAATATATCCTACCACCAAAGTACCAAATAAAATCATTCTTTTAATTCCCACAATGCATTTATAATTCTTCAGGTATTATATGTGACTACGAGTTATACAGATCATGTCATCCACCTGTCCTTACCTTGAACAAAAATAATTTCTAGAAAAATTATCAATCTATTTTAAACAAAGTAATGCATTCCATGCTGGGGAGGAGGCAATAAAAATAATATAAAGCACTGGTTAAATGAAAAATAATACTCCCGCAAGCAGTCACCGGCGCTCGCCCCGAGGAAATTAAGCGTAGCGAGCGAAAAAAGCGAAAAAGCACTTGCAAAGGAAAACATTTTTGCTTAGAAATATAATGTGCAGACTTAATATTAACTTACCCTTTTGAATTGAGTCGCTATGTAAAGTATTCAAAAACATTATTTGCCGTAGTCTATTTAAAAATCTAAATACGAGGATTAAAAATGTACATGAAAAGTTCGATTTCTTTGGAGGTGCTGGGATTTGAACCCAGGACTTTCAGCATGCGAAGCAGACACTCTACCACTGAGTTACACCCCCAGTGCGATTCCAGTCTAATTAAATCTTCTAGATAGAACTTTATTTACCAAAAATAATTGCCAATTTCTAGGTAGAAAATCGACTTTAAATAATACAATTTCTTTAGGAAACAGAAAGCGAACAAAAAACATAAAAACAGGCTTATTAAAAAAATATTTTGATTTTATAAAAAAATAGTAGGCATGGATAAAAGTGGACGTACGGAGCGACTTAGTCGTGAAATAACGACCAAGCTCCTTAAATAAAGATTAAAAAAAAAAAAAAAAAAAAAAAGCCGTACAAATTAGCTTCCCTTGCTCAGTTCCTATTCATCTTCTCTTGAAGAATTGTCGTCAACTGACATTGCTTCTGGCAAAATGGGTGAAAACCCCCAAACATAGACAGATATTATCCGCTTCTCTGTTGCAAAAAGTGTCAAATATATTCCAAGGAACGAAGTTAATCAACTTAACATTGTAAAATTTAGTTAGCGGAGCCCGGCTTTTATTCCGCGGGTTTAGGCGGATTATTCCGGTTAAACGCCGTGGAAATATGGCGGATTTTCAAGTCTTTGTTCCCCGTTGTCGGATGTATTTAAATTTACTGCGGTCTTTTAACTGATCTTATGAACATTGTTAAATAAAAAGTATAACAAGGTCGAATTTGAAAAGTTCGCGCGATCCAATTTTGGATTGAAAGCGTAGTTCGGCTGTCATTTTTGTTTATTATTTGCATCTAAAAAATAAAGATAAGAGTGTCTATTATTAATACTACAATGGTCTAAGTACTATTTGAACTGAATGTATGTACTGTGTCCTATCAGTAGGTCCGGAGTCCAACACCGAATCGGGTAAATGAAGTGATGTTTCTTACAAGAATTGGCCGATACGTAAACATATAAGGGCAGACAATATACTTTATCAACTATTTTGAAAAATTACTTCCTTCAGCATAGTTTCAAGGAATGCCTGCCTAATGTCACATCCCGTCGGAAACAATTTCATATTTATATTATTAATAATCGTCTGCTACACTTTACAACCACAAAAAAATACAAAGCATCCCCAACATTATAGCAAACAATTGCTCCCTAAAAGGCCTAAACTTATCCATAACTTATCTACCCTGAGGTTATTGACAGCGCTATCATACAATATCAACTTTAATGTTCCCTGCCATAATAAACATTAAAACCCGGGTAAACGAGGTCAGAACTTCGAACCTCCAGGGTAGAGTTTCCTTATGTAAGTTTATTCGCTGCTAACTTCCCTAAAAACTTGTCATAAAACAAGCAGTTCGGCCAAGCGGATGATCTTCAAGATTAATATAACATACGTAAGCAGTAATATTATAATATATAAGCCGGTGAGATCCTGTGCTAGCTCCCTCGGTTGGAGAATCTAAATTATTATTTGATTTTGGAATTTCATTATAATTTCCTGGCATTAGACTCTATTATCAATATTCTAATAAGATCATTCACCACGTGGATTGGAAGTAAATTTGATTAAGCACTAAACTGTACGGATTTGTCACTGAATATTTCTTCTGTATGTTGCCAGGATATGGTTTGTTAATTATTTTTTCACTCACCTTTATTCTCTTTTCTTGTTCTCAGTTTTCTCTTCAAATACATTTTGTTTTTTTTGCTAGGGGTATTTGAAGAATAGCTTTAAAAATACGTTATTATTGTACAGTAGATTTTCATCGATAACAAGTTTATTTTTACCTTATTAATTTCATCAACATTTAAACAGAAAAAGTTAACAAAACAAAAATAACATTACCAATATTTATATTCTAAGTATTCTCTTTTGGAAGGATATCGAACAGACATACATTAGAACATACTGCCATTTTTAATCCATAAATAACTATTCTTAAAACAATATCTATTTTACTAGCATCCTCCATTAAAGCATCATCGACGACTAAATTATACATAACCTGGCAAATTACAGGTGATCCCATTGAGGGAATACTTTCAATGGAAGCGGAGGCATCACGACTGGGTAGCATTATAATTTATCTTGCAACCCAACTCTATTATGCAAACGCTTTGCATTTTGTTGACAGTAAGTTAATATTTCATAGCTCGCGACACTTGCGATCAGTTATGCAGAATTTCAGTATTTTTATCATAGAATATATTATTTGTGAAATGACTTGAGGTAATTGGTTAGGTAGTCAGAAAATAGCTTTTTTGAATAGACAGTATAATAAATCGTGCAATCGTTCGTCATTTAATGACATACATATTGACCTCGATTTTTTCTTCACTGTTAAAGCATCGTAGAGAAATCTACATACAGAGAAATTCTCTATAGGAGTTTTGAGGGTGTGTGTAGTCTACCAACCCGCACTGGGCCAGCATGGTGGATTAAGGCCTATTGCATTTTTCCTTCCATTAATTATGTAATCATCGCACATTTGGATCTTAACGCCTAATACCTCAGATGAAGGCGCTCAATGTAACGTTATATTTACTTAGTAAATAAAATTTATGATTTTTTATTTGCCGGTGGTAGGATATATTTTATATCCGCTCGGATAGCGACGATCATCCACGAAGCGTTAAAGCCCGCCATAGTGGCTCTCGAAAGTCTATCGCGTCTATCTATCAGCATGTGTATCTGATTCCAACACGCCGGCGTAATTGTATCGACTGTCGAGGGGTAATCATCTCTCGTCAGTCGACATACTATTGGACCCCACTCCACTTACCATCAGGTACAATAGGGTCACTTTTTCGTGTCCGTATTGAAATATATGAACGGACTTACCCGTTTTCCGTCTTACTATAAGACAAGTGATTGCTTTTATCTCAATCTCAAAATAGTCTTTCTGAATAGTTAATCAGAGTAGTTACCCCAGAAATCCGCCGCTTTTGTTTCGTTTTTATTCAGTCTTAACAACTTAGATTAACTCGTTCACGTTAAACAAAATAAACGTTAAAACCAATTGAAAAGTAAAGCAATCTACTGAAACCTTTTAGCAAAACTAACTAAAGACAAATTATATACAAAACATTGTATAGCCACCTCGTAAATCTAACCTTTGGAGTGCATTTGCCAAAAGTAGTAGGCTAACAATTAATCAGTACAAAACTGCAACGTGCACCATCTCTCTTGGAATCCGGCCAATATAAGCTAGAGTAATGTTACGGGCAAATGAAAAAAATACTTCAAACGGATCGTTGGGATCTAGCCCGGAATTTTAAAAATTAATTTAGCTGAAATAAAATATTGGCTTAATAAGCTAAATGAAAAAGTTTCGCGTTAGCTGTTCGTTTTACTTGTATTTTATTATAAGATAACTAAAATGATCATTAAGTAAGGGAAGCTTTTAAATTCCTTTCTTTAAAGATCTTCAACTATATTTTGGGTATTTTATGATGTTGACTGCCTTGGTGGCATAATCATACTGCATGCGCGGTACGGCATCGCTTTGAGGTCCTGGGTTCGAATCCCGGGTCGGGCAAAGTAATATTTAGCTTTTTCTACTCAGTATCAGCCCGAAGTCTGAAACTTGTGCCTGATATGACGATAGGCGCGCACACCATCACATCATGGGACGGAACACACTTGGCGAAAAGTGGGTGCCCTTGTTGCGCTTCTGCATTGACCGCATCAGGTCATTTTCAGTCGTTTATCTTCATATATTTTAAAGACCATAAACCACCTTAAAAGTGAGAAAATACACCAACCTTCTGTAAAAGAAAAATATAAGAGAAACATCTCACATAATGTACTAGTAATTCTTCTAGTATCAAGTTTAATCACAGTCATGTCAGGTTATATTAAAGTTAAGGAACAGATGTAAAATATCGCATTTCAAACTGGCAATGTTCATGCAGACTTCGCGAACGTGAGCCAGATTCCGTTTGCAGTTCCACATTCAGCACGACACGAGTTCTGAAAGTGTAATTAAAATTTTTAAGTTATCCATTACCTTCGGATTTTCGTTAAATGTAACCTTTATGATGGTAATATTATCTGAATTGCAAACTTGTATAATCAATTCAAGGTAAAGGTTTAGTGTTTGTTCGTAATCTTTACTAGCATTATAAAATGGTAATGTTTCTAATTTCATTTCTTTGTAGGGGGTAAGTTCTGAAACTACTGAACCGATTTTGTTAACACTTTCACTTATAGAAAGCTACATTACTCCTAAGTGCAACATGCTACTTTTTATACCGGAAATATTATAAAGTGGGACTTTTATCGAATTCCTTGAATAAAAAGTAGCCTAAGTGTCATTCGAGACACGATCTATCTGCTTATATAATATCAGCCCTGTATTATATAGTTGCCCACTGCTGAGCACGGGCCTCCTCTACTACTGAGAGGGATTAGGCCTTAGTCCAACAATGTTATCTACTAGCTTTTGGGTTTCGCCAAAGTGAATGAGTTTACCGGGTTAAAAGTCCTGCTATACATTTACCGGAATAAAAAATAGCCTTTTCTCTTTCCAAAGTCTCAAACTATATCCATGCCAATTTTTATTGAAAACCTTTTGGTAATTTTTGAGTATATCGCGTGTTAATTTAATAATGGCAGACGACTTCAATTTTTATAACTATTAAAATTTAATTTGTATTCGTAAATCATAACTTTCTGCAATATAAAATTCTTTAAAAGTATTCATTATCTAAACTTTAATTATCTTATTAATTATAATTTGTTACCTAACGATACTTTTGTACTTAAGTCGTAAACAATAGGAAACAAGGCGATTTTCCCATTTGTTACATCAAGAATAGCATCACTTGTGTGGTTAAATCTTGTAATGACCTCGTAAATACGTTTTACAGTTTCAAATTACGTTCAGATAGCGAGCCAGTAAAAGTTACGGGTAATTTTGAAATAAAGCACGAAGATACGAATAAAGATCACTAAATTTAAAATGATCATTACGATGAAAACACGGGTTTTACGTTAAAAAATGGATTTACATTTCATATTGAAAAATAATTGGAGTGAATGTTTGTAACGGGTGGTTTAATATAAAAAAAATAATAAAGAAATATTTTTAACGAATTGTTATGGTTTTGACTGTAATGTCTAAAAGGAAAAGTATTAACGCCGATGTATTTTTTTAACCATCTCTTTAGAACCCTTCTTGTTTTCGGTGTGTGGTCATCGCAAAACATTTTATTATTTCATATACATGTTAAAGAAGAAATGTGACTTAGTTTTATGATCTGACAAACGTAATCTCTCACTGTGAGATTAATTCTCGGGAAAATTGTATTAGTAACCTAAGAATCAAACACAACACTTCTAACTACACCATTACCATGAGATCAAGAATTCGGTCTCATCTTATCTAATATTACTAAAGATGAATTAATTTATCTTGTCTGTGTCGAAAATAACGTAAGAAATACAAGAGTTAGGTGTTAATCAAATATTGATAACACGAATCCCGAAGTTGTGTTTTATGCTAAACTTTAAAATCTTTTATAACTTGCCAAGTGCCCTAGTTAACCTGAGATTCATTAATTTTAAATTAAAAGCAGACACTCGTTAAACAGAATTTTCAACAATTATTACGAAATCATTTACAGTATTTAATTTGAAGTTTGGATTGGTATTGTTCTTTATAAAATAAATCTTTATAAAAATCAACTGTATGATGTATGAGATAAAAATAGTGGTAAAAAAATAAATAAAATTAACTTAAAACTATTTTAAACTGATGTGCCAACTACAGTAGTAATTATTGGTACAATACTTAATTTTTAATGATTCTAACACTGAAGTAAATAGCCTTTAGTATAAATCTTAGCCCAAAACAAAAAAATACAATAAAACTAGTTGACATAAAAACAAAATCGAAAAACCATTCGAAGAACTAACGAGCGAATCCATATTTGTCAGATTGTAGATACGAAGCGATTCTATTTCTCAATGTCTCAATAAATCCGATAATTAAAGAAATCGAATGTCCTTTAACTTAAAGCAGAATCAAGATAACAAATACTCTTAGATACGTGTGGACGTCGCCAGCGGGCAGATTTAGAGCTAAATCGTTATTTGTTCGTATCAGGGGTTGTGCAACGGCCATTCATCGGAATCCTACGTTCGATTAGATTTAGACATTGTGCTATCGTGTGGACAGGGTTTAACACTTGACCTAACTATTGCTTCTTTGTCAACGTTCTTTTGTGTTGAAACTGTGTTGTATTGCATTGATAATCAAATTTTCAAATTATGATTACTTTGTGAATCAGCATTTCCTAAATTCATCTTATTCGATAAAGATGATGATTCTTTTGATATTGTAGGTAATATGCGCGTTAATGGTCACTTACTATAAGATGATGAAGGTGCTGACTCTCTTCCTCTTATATGAATACTAGAAAACCGCAAAATCACAAAATCTAACCTTTGACGTAACAATTACATTGTTCACATAAACGTAGTGGGATAAAAGCTGAAGGAGATAAAATCCTATAACTATGAGATGAAATACAATGATTGTAGCAAACTTAATACAATCATCGCAGAAGTAATAATATTATGCGTAGCTACAATAATATAGTTTTCCAATTAAACATCTCCAATGTGAATCTTCGTGGTAATTATTTTAATGAAGGCAATCTAAGGGCAGATCACAGGCGATATTTAGACATCGAATATATCACCCAAAATTATACTACAATTCAAGAAATCCATTATGGTTATCTTCGTAAACTGAATCTGTATAGGTAAATAGAATATGGTGTCTAACTAGTTGTTTATTTCCTGTTCTGACATAGGAATCATTTCCTAAACGCTTTTTTATCTATCTAATTTAGATGAAACTTCTTTTAGCAACTTAGACTTTCAGAAAGCAATTCAAGCTGCATTTCATTCAAGAAAAGGATTTCTACACAAACATATCGGTTAGAAGTTAGTGAATATTTGAAATGAGTCGGTCCATCTCTCGTGAGTGTTCGAACATTGTCCAAGTGAATCATCGAAAACTAACAGCGGTTTGTATGAATTATGCATGTCCGACTTGGGAATACAGTGTGAGTTTAACTTGAAAATGTTTGATATCACGCTGTGCAATATCAATTGAATCAATCAGACTGTTTGCAAGTAGTAACTCAGAAACAATTTAAATATATTGGAAGTAAAACGTTTTCAATAAATCAGTAGAAATTATATACTGAACATTTATTTAATAGAAATTTTCTTAAGCAAGGATTGACGTCATAGCTCATAAAGAATAAAAACATTCCGAATTTGACTATCAATTTCATAATTCATATTACAGAATTATTTAGACTAGCTGACTCGATAGACGTTGTCCCATCTAAACTATGACTTTGCAGGGCGCATTCTGTCAATCGCTGACAGTTATTTCAAACAATTGACAGTTATATAAAATTTGTATTTTCGTTAAGTTTTCTTAAGTTTTCTAATTTTCCGCGCAATTTTTTGAATTTTTTCTTTCATAAGAACCTTCTCCTAACAATAACAAACACAAAAAAAATAGTGAAATCGGTCCAGCCGTTCACGCGTGATGGCGTGACCAAGGGAAATAGGGATTCATTTTTATAGAGATAGATGTAAATACAAAAACTATTTTCGAAATATAATTTTAAAAGAATGATGTACGAAAGCCACAATTTATTATATTTCTATCTCGAACACGAGCACAGTAAGCCAAAAAGCTTTGTCTCCGTGTTCAGACATTTTATTCTATTTACTTCTTTGAGCCGACGCATTTTGTAGAGTCCATGGCATTACGTAGTGCCCTCACGTCCACGTCAGTCCAAAACAAAGGCAACATTCAGCTAAACTACAAATGAACTATAAACTCGTATTACTGGACTATTTTATTTACTTTCTGGTCTCGAAGGTTATTTTATAAAACCTGAGGAAAATTTATATAGTAAGGGCAGCAGGAAGCTGCACGCGACTCACCATTTTTGCTTCCGTAATTTTTTTTCATATAGTTAATAAATACTTTTTAATATTGTAATTTTTTAATTACAAAACTAAAAAATTGCGTTATGTGCTGACGGTACCGATACGTTTTTGACATTACATTACAATGGGTGCTCGGTACATATAATATAAGCGTCCATCAGTCCATTCACACAACTTGGTAGTCTAAATAATAAATCTTTATATTATTCATTAAATAATATTTTCTAATGCACATTTAGCATTCATCGATGAACATCAATCTGACGCGTGATCTACATAATATTTGTTACTTACTACGTGTTGTGTCCATATTTTTGTGGACCTTAAAAAATGTATGCTTAGGAATAAATGCACTACTATAGAGGGAAGTTTTGCTCTAAAATCTTGTACCATACAAAACGTAACATTAAATTGTCTGATTTCTGTAATAGTATTCCGGTAGAGCCGGCCTGAGTATTTTTTTCGAGGCTTAGCAAAATGGCTTCGCTGCACTTGATGTTTAGCGAAGTGACAAATAGTATAACCGCTAAAAGATACTAGCATCCCCGGACTGTCGGCACAGTTATGCATAGTTACGTCTTCACGTTTCGCTTGAAGGACCTTAAGTTATAGGAAGTGTATGCTTCATACAGATATAAATGAACTGAACTATAAATAAATGAACTGCTCTAAACAACAAAAAACCAATTGTATTTTTTTAGTCTTTACCTTAAACTGAATTTGAAAAGAGCAACATGAGAGTTTCTTGCCCATTCTTCTTCGGTGAGAACTGCTTTTCGAACTGGTGGTAAATTTAATATTGACGGAATCTAAATAATGTATATCATTTTACGGATTCAAATAAATCTTTCATTTCATTATAAATTGTGCCTTTGTTTGACTCCTATAAAATATACAAATAAGTATGTTAAATACGCTAATATGAAAAACGATAAATGTCCAAAAATCTCTTTACAAAATGCATCAAATTATTTAAGATATCTTTTATTTTACTATTTCTTGGAAATCAAAAAGAAAACATTTTTACGATATTTAATTTGTAATACTATAAAGCCGCGCGCTTAAGTAAGCAAATATAATATTTCATAGCCATTTATTTAAATCATCTTTTGTTTTTACCGACTGATTGGCAAAAGCGCCCGAAAATAAAAGCCCTTTGAAATAAAGTCACAAAGCCACGAACTCTAGGCGTATATCGCGTTACAATTACGCATTTATGAAAAGAAAAATATTTTACTTTTTGGGGTCGTTTACTTTGATATTGACTTTGAAAACAAGAAGAAATATTTGTTACCATGGCTAAATAATGAAAGCCTTGTAATTATTTCCTTTCGTAAGAAACGTGATGTTTAATCAAAAAATAATTTGTTTAGACGTAGGTATTCAAAGCCTAATGTTTAATTTTATGATGAGTTATCCCCTTATTGAAGGGCACTCTCATATACCAACATGCGATAGGGATAAATAACACATCCGCTGGCTTCTCCCACAATGAGCAAAGACCGTCAGTTCATCAATGATTCTCATGGTATTGTGATTTATAGTCGGATATAAAATAATACGAGTTGATTCCAATCTTTTAACAGGCTGGCTTAATTCTCTCGTCATTCTAGTCTTTTCGGACACTACTGCATTTTCCTTCAGGAGCAATGGAGTCACTGTAACTTATCCGTATATACAGGTAACCCATATGAATTTTATCGATTTCTACTATATAAAGTAACAAATTCCCTACACCATGCTGACACATAAAAGCATTATTATTAGCGATAACACCCTCAATTTGTCTCGTATCTACATCATAAACAGTCCCCACTATAATATTTTACGGTCCACCACTACATTTGTCTGTAGGTGCTTCAGAGATATTTACGGTCTCATCCCGAATATTGACCACAAATCCATATTATATACACTTAAGGGGAAGCGTGGAATGAATTATGCAGGCGACATCCCAAATTCCCAAACTGGAATGTACGCTACCGTGGTACGAATAGAAAATTCGTTGTGTGAACTTGAAGTGGTAAAATTGTACTTTATGAATGAAATTCGATTTTTGAATTCAGTTGTACGCTGTACCAGCCCGTTAGAACGAAAGTACGATTTAAAACTTTTTGCTGTGCTAAAGGAAATATTTTTTTTTATTTTTATATCTGCATTCCCTTGGTAAAGAGAAATCTTTAGAAAATGAGAGATACGAAAAAAATGTTGTGGAAACTGAAGCAGCTGGTACAATATTTACAGCTTTTTATGAAGCTATTCTATTTAAATATAAACTATTTATACAAAAAGTAATAATAACATTTTCGCTATCATTATTTTGGATAAAGATAAAATATTAAACCTATTTAGTGATATAATGGGAACTGAATACTTGGAACACAAATATTACTTTTAATCAGATAATCAATCAATATAATCATTTTATTTAAGAAAAGTTTTAGATAAATCATCGCATGCGCAATAGAATTTCAGACACTCTCTTTACTTTTCTCTGATGCCTTTTTTATTTTTTAAAAGATCAACCATTGACGCATTAGCCTTCGCTGTTTTTCCTTACCTCTATCTTCGAGGTTATTTTTATTTTTTTAAAAGATCAGCCATGATATCAGTACAGCCGCAGTCTTAACCGATTTGAAGATAGTCACAACACCCGCTATCCCCCAGTAGCAACTGTTTTGTCACCATTCGTGACCAACTTCAAGCCGGTCGCGACAGAGCGACCGCACTGTAATTATATCTTGTATAAGGAATAGTCTTTGCTAACTGCTCTGTGGAAACTTTTACCGAAATTAAAATAAAAAAAAAGTTATGCTACTCGGGATATCTTTTAATTCTTTGACTTTTTTATTAAACCGGTTTGCCTTTTGACAGCAAGAGCAACTTTTCCTATCCTGAATTAAATTAAATCCTGAATTATCCTGTATCTCGTTCTTGCCATGTCTTAATAAGTATCTTGAAAATGCTCAACGGGGATAAGACGTCTCGCATTTCATTCATCAAGCATATCATCATAGTAGCTATAAAACACTAGCTTATGTGTTAAAACAGAATATGGCCTAGGCGTATGCAAAATTCCATTCAAAACCATTCAGCTCTTTCTATACCTATATACAATTCTAACAAACATTTTCTTAAACATTCGCATTTATGATATATAATATCAGCCCTGTATTATATACTGTCTCACTGCTGGGCATGGGCCTCCTCTACTACTGAGAGGGATTAGGCCTTAGTCCACCACGCTGGCCTAGTGCGGATTGGTAGACTGCACCTTCGAAATTCCTATAGAGAACTTCTTAGGTATTCAGGTTTCTTCACGATGTTTTCCTTCACCGCATTTATGATAGTAAGATAAAGTATATGTAAACGAAAATTCATCCAAGCATCACCTTAACATTCCATTATTTGAGTAACCTGAATATATATGAATGTATTAAACCAAGTTATTAATGTTTACTGTCCAACATTGTCTCCCGGGGCATTGTTAGAAACCGACGCAGGTGGGGCTCTTAATTCTTGGAACTGATGGCATTTTCTACTAAGCTGACAAATAAATTTAACAATCTTATATTAATGTCGTTTGGTTAATTTGATTATTTGAAGAGTCTCGACGAAAATTTAGAATTTTACTTAAATTACAAATGCAAGTTTGGGAAAATGTTTGAAGTAAACGCAGTAACCATACTAAAGAAATTAAGTCAGTAGAGACATAGACTGGTTAAGGCGATACCTCAAGGTCCATTTTCATACATTTTGTTTCGGCTTTAATCTGGGTAACTAAACAAGTATTGGCATATATTAAATTTAATATGACGAAATTTTAAAGGCAGAAATATCCATGATTATTAATTATTTTTACATTTTTCTTTCAACTGCGAGAACTAATCACTAACTAGACGTGAATTTAAATTCTTTACTTTACTTATTATTAATTATTTTTACATTTTTCTTTCAACTGCGAGAACTAATCACTAACTAGACGTGAATTTAAATTCTTTACTTGCCAATACTTGTTTAGTTACCCAGATTAAAGCCGAAACAAAATGTATGAAAATGGACCTTGAGGTATCGCCTTAACACGCTTGTCCCAGCAATTTGTTTCCAGTGGAAAGAATGGAGTATTTTTAGTCTGAGATATTTTTAGTCTAATAGAATGTTGGTTAAAGACAGTGGTTACCCCTCGACAATTTTGCCGGCCTTTTGGAACGGAATATACTCAGGCTGATCCCGGAACGCGACACACTTACTTAAACCACTATGGCAGGTTTTAACATCTGATGTACGGTGGTGGCTGTCCAGACGGATATAAAATATATGCTATCGCCGGCAAAAACATAAAAATTGCAACCAAAAAACTACAGAAATGTACTTACACCTTAATTAAAACAATTAATGTAAGCATTGTACATCGAACATGCCAATGAAACTTGCCTAACGACAGGGAAGAACCATGGACCCGATAACAGGAAAAGTTGGGACTCTATTGACTGTGAGAGCACACCCCAAGAATCTTGTGAACTAGCTCCAACTTCCAAAGTGGGGTTAAAGGTTAACCTTGATATACTTGATCTAGATATGTTAGTCTTAGCACTCAGTAACGATAAGTTGAATTAACCTGGCGGAGGTGCTCTCCGCGCTACAGCTGTACGTGCCGAGCGGCCGCGTCAGCACTCGTCTCCACCTACCACTGTTCCGCCTTCAAACACCGCGAACAAATGTACTAAGGTTTGCGCCCTTGTCACGGGCCATACGATTGCTTAATACTATATCCCAGAGCTTGGATATATTAATATGTAACCTGTCAGAATTCACTGAAATGGCTCCTAGATGTATTGAAATCAATTGTTAAGATTAAATCTGTATAACATCGCATTAGTATTATCTGTTATGGTATTATATGTATAAATAAATAAATAAAAAAAAATCTTCTTCTTGCCTCTTCGATTAGTGAATATTGGAAGTCATATCGACATATCTTGAAAAGTTCTTTCAATAATTTAGTTTAAGTTTACTAGATCTTTGGGGCAATCGACAATGCTAATAGAAACAAATGTAGTGAATGACATATCTTATTGATAAGTCTATCGCTTGGATACGTCATACATAACGTTAGCGTTAACGATAGTAGAAAGGCATCTTAGCTACGGCCTAGAGTTTCTCGTACGTATTCCTGCAATGTATATTTCTGCTGGAAAGCTGCATTGCGCGATTCCTTTGTATTCCCGTTTGAAGGGCAGTGGAGCCAGAATATTTAGACATTATGCAACATAACATTTATTATCTTATGAAGATGAATAAACTGCAGTGCCAAGTAGTTATTCGTTCCAAATTCTGTTTTTTCTTCAGAAATTCACCAACTTTTCCCTAGAACGCGGCTTGTCAAACCAGTATGACGAGTTCGCCATGGGGCCCGTAATCAATATTCAGTCAAGTATATCATAAATTTAGTATCCTCACAAACCGATATTTAACTACGTCTCTCTAACTTATTTTTCGAAGGCACAGCTGTTATCAACTGGGTATCCTGCAATAGGGATATAGAAGATATCCCGGCTTAGCAACTGCAGCGAACCCGATGGAGATGATGGGGAAGGACAACTTTCTAAGATTGGTTCAGGGAAATGTTCGCCGACCCTTTCGGATCTCTAAGTGTTATACATCCATGAAGTATGCTCACTGTATTGTGTGCCTTGGCACGCGGCACATATCCTCCATACTTGGGCGACCTTTCTGTAGGAAGACCGAGCGCGACAGAATTGTCTCCGGAGGGCATCGCTCTAAGTTTTTATAGTAGCTTCTTGTCATTGTCACTTCTAGTATTTTTAACTCTGCAATAACTTCTGCGCTTAAGCACTATTGTAAGGTAAGTAGGCGTCACTACGTGGAATATGGTAACGTTTCTTAAAACCTAGGAACGAAACGGTTAATATTCCATGCGCGAACTTATTGTATCTACCCACACTCGTACGTGAGAAATTTGTACAGAGAATTTGAAGTACTCGTGGAATTGGTTGGTTAGGTCTTAGTACTAATCTTATACAAAGTTACTGATAATCTGATCTAGTAATAGAGTTAAGAACATGGATAATTAACAAATATATATGCGAAACTCGGTGTATGTTTGCTGTAATCATACTAAAATTAAGACAAGTTAAATCATATTACTCACAAGCAAAATAAATATTGTTTTTAAAATAAGAACATGATTTTTTAAACTGATATAAAACTCTTTTTTCATTTTCTAATCAAAACTTGGCTTAAAAAGTAAAGTAGAAACAGATTCCAAATTTAAAAAATAACACTACACAAGCTGATAGCAGTGCAGTGCAAATATAAAATCAACGAGCCATCGCGTTATTCGATGGAAAAGAAAAAAAATGTAGTCAAAAAAAGCAAAGCAATAAAAAAAAAGAAAACCAGTACTGAAACATACGAGGAAGGTATTCAATAACGTATTCAACTAGTAGATGAAATACAAACGGGCGACACATACCGAGAATTGAATTCTGGTATGGATCACGCAACACTATAAGCTCCCATACATCATATCTACTGTCCGAGGCTGTGTCCCTAGTACGAAGGAAATTGCATTGATTGATTAGACTTAGTTTTAGAGGATATAGACTGCGGTGGCGTAGTTGAATGGCGTGGGTGGTACGATTTTCGTTCTAGTGTATCGGCATGGAAACCTATGACGGATTGTCCCAATTGAGTTCAATTTTGTGTCTTCAGATTGCGCATGCTAATGGCGTAGATACCACTTCAATCAAATCTTAATTTTTTTACTAATTAGCCTATATATTTTTAAGAGTGTAGAAACAACTTCTAGAGAATTATGGAAAATATGAAGATATTTGTTTGCATTCAAACACAGTCCCGTTGAATTTACTGGTGGTGAGATATATTTTATATCCGCCTGGATAGTGGCCACTATACATAAGGTATTAAAACCCGCCATAGTGACTCATTTAAGTGTCACGTTTCGGGATAAGCTTGTGTATATCCGGTTGCAACAGACCGGCATAATTGTGTGGACTGTCGAGGGGTAATCATCTCTCGTCAGTCGACATTCTATTGGACCCCACTCCACTTACCATAAGGGAGTAGCGGGATCACTTTGTGCTCGTATAAATAAAATAAAAAAAAATACTGTTGTTGGGGAATTTCGAAGGCGAGCTCTGCAATTTCACAGCACATTGCATCTTGTCTTCCTATTGCTTGCTAACTAGAAACGCTTGCGTACTTAAAATGTATATTAGAGCGGTTTAATGGACCTTCATGAGTTTTTCATTGCATAGTTTCATACTATGAAAGTGGAACTTTTTATTTTAGCTCTTGTTTTTTCATTTTACATGATTTGATTTTATTATTAAATATTTTAAAGTCAAACTATTTTATTAAGAGAATTAATGCAATATTAATTTATCTATTATTTTACGTTAAACTCTAATTACGTCAAAAGTCCCAAGAAATCTATATATATAAAAATGAATCCCAATTTCCCTTGGTCACGCCATCACGCGTGAACGGCTGGACCGATTTAACTATTATTTTTTTTGTTATGTTTGTTATTCTCAGGAGAAGGTTCTTATGAAAGAAAAAAATAAAAAAAACCGCGCGGAAAATTAGAAAATTTAAGAAAACTTAAAGAAAATATTAATTGTATATAACTATCAATTGTTTGAAATAACTGTCAGTGATTGACAGTATGCGCGCTGCAAATTCATAGATTTGACGGGATCACGTCTGTCGGGTCAGCTAGTATAAAATAAAACTGCAATTTTAAAATAACATTCCTAATTCAAAAAGACTTCAATTAAATACCATTTTAAATAACAACTAAAGATTTGAAACCAAGCCAACGGAAGCTAATTTTTACAGCCGAGTTATGGTAGCTAGTAGCCACAGATTTCTGAACGATGCAACAGAAAATCCCCCGGTTGAAAGCTGGCGTGCAGCCAACAGCCAGATACGAAGCCTTCGAGTGGCTAATCCGGACTCATTGGGGCTTTAGACACAGAGGCTATGTTTTTAAGACTTAAGCACTTAAAATATAGGGTGTTTCAATTTATTTCCTGCGGAAGACTGGAGTGTTGAATGATAAATGCTCTTTGTATTTACAAAGTTTAGTTAATTTCCTCGGTTAATTTTACTTGTAGTTTTTGAGCACGCAAAAGTATCTTAGATAAATCTGTTAACTACGAAAATACAAAGTTTGAACTAATAATATTGGAACTTTCCATATATATTGAAAATGGTTCTACAATGGCCTGTATCATAATTCTTATCCCGGGAAAATATTCATCCTGAAAAGCTTTTGCACTCGGCCTAAGCCGAAAGCAAAAGCTAGTATATAAGAACTATTAAATTAGCGAACTAAGTACTTAGTTGCGTGCAAGCAGTCGCAGGCGCACACTGCTCAGTGCACGCGTCGGAGGCATGGCTATGGCAGATGCCTATTTTTTAAGGCTAAACCGTAAATAATAAATATCTACCCATGATACTTATAAAACTAAATGTATTAAACATGACTTAACATAATATTCTAATATTTACCTTGCTTGAATATTCGAGCAATATTCTTTAACTAATATTGTTCAAACCATAACATTAAAAAAAATGATTGAATTTATTTAACTCTTACAGTAACTAGGTAATTACCCACAAATTACAAATATTTACATAATCAATTCAGCGTGGTTGACTGGGGCCTAAACTCTCAGTATTATAGGAGGCCCGTGCTTAGCAGTAAGACGCACAGGGCACACATCACACATCTTAACATACTTAATCAAGATTTCTGAAGAAATACAAACCGATATGGCGATAAGCTCGCTTAAAAATGCGGGATCTGTTTGCACCTCTTTTTCACCTACCTTTTCACGGTATAAAGATGGGATGTGTAAATCGATTAATTATAAATTGGAATTTGCCCTATCAAATAATTATGATAAAGAATGCAATAACAAAAATTAGCATTGATAAATAACGTACCAACGAATGCCAACCACATTTATTTTAACCAACATAGTGTTTAACAATACCTTTTTTTTATTGCTTTGAATGACGAGACGAGCTTGCCGTTCGCCTGATGGTAAGCGATACAACCGCCCATAAACAGTAGAAACACCATCCAACACCTTGAATTACAAAGTAGATATTGTTTGATATTCCACTGCGCTCGCCATCCTGAGACATGAGATATTAAGGCTTATTAAGTCCAGTCCACTGGCTACAAAGTCCTTCTAAGCGAAACACAACAGTGACTATACACTGCTGCTTGGCGGCAGAAATAGACATTGTTGTGGTACCTACCCAGGCAGACTCTCACATATGAGGGACCTTCCACCAGTAAAATAACTTGAAGAATCTTGGATAAACTGACAGAAATTCCACCTACATCGCCAAAAATCAATCACAAATGACTCCAACACAAAACCTCACAAGGAAGTGTACCTATTATTTCTACACCAATTAATAATATCATATCTTTATAATCTTGATAGGTTAAACTTATATCTAATCCAGTCTAATATCAGTTAATATTGAAATATTATTAATTATAAATAAATTCGTTATGAATGTCGTGTAGTATTACAGCGAAATGTATATATTATTATTTTTATTCAGTGGTGTGTGTGCTCAAAATTTGTTTCCAGTGAATATTTTGCATTATAATGACTTTCACGCAAGGCAAGTGTTCTATGTCATTTATAGTATATATCATATAAGATTGTCCTTACTTATTATATTTACTTTTTATCCGAAATAAAATTTATCAAATTTTATGTCAAAGAATATATTAATAAATAAAATAAAATGCTTTATTCATCACGTCGGCAAACATAGTTGCGCTTATGATAAGTCAAGGTACATGAGAATATTCAATTATTACTTATATAAAGTCGCTTATATAACTAAAGACATTTTATCATTGCAATTTATATTGGACACTAGCTTCCGCTCGCAGCTTCGCCCGCGTGGATTTCGGACTTCAAAATGGAGCCGGTCGCGAACGTTCGAGAATGTTCGTTTTACGAAGCTACTCGCTAGGTGATTCGCTAGCCTCTAGGTGCCAAGCAAGCCGCCTGCCTGTGCGTTCGCGACCTTATATATATACAAAAATAATCCTTATAGCATGATTCAGTATTCACGCATGATGGCTTATTATTAGCGTATTTCATGTATAACTTTGGTGTTTCTATACCGATTTCTATGATTCTTTTTATGGAATATTTAATAATGTTAACTTTTTTTAATTAGGGGATGACTGAGAGTGTTATAAACGTAAGAGTAGACAAATATAATGAGAAAGCTTCGAACTGCTAAGCTATCGGGAGTTACACGTGTTATTGTGAGTCAACCATAAAAGATAGACATATGCTGTCGTGGGATATTTTTACATAATTTTAAGGAGAACATTTCCGTCATACATGATTTCTGTGTAGCTTTAACCATTAAGGTTGCACACGCGACGGAAGCTTAAAAATGGAATAACTTCTCCCGTTTTCCCAACATTTCCCTTCACTGCTCTGCTCCTATTAATTGTAGCGTGATGAAAAGTATACTATAACCAGCACAGGAGTATGATAAATAATTGTGCCAAGTTTCGTTAAAATCCGTCGAGTAGTTTTTATTTCTATAACGGTTATACAGACAGACAGACAGACAGACAGACACAAAAATTTTACTAATTGCATTTTTGGCATCAGTATCGATCCCTAATCAACCCCTGATAGTTATTTTGGAAATATATTTCATGTACAGAATTGACCTCTCTACAGGTTTATTATAAGTATAGAAGATTAAATAAATGAAAGATTATAAAGTAAACCCAGCTCTGGCTGACAAGGATGAAGAAATAAAAAAATGTACCACAGAAGAATACCACATAATTAATTTTATACTTGACTAGATAACGACCTTTGTATATCTAGTGTACATACTGATATAATGGCTTGGGCTTTGCTCACTGTGAACTGGTATACGTACAAAGGCACCCACTTTTCGGAACGGTAAACAGACATCATAGTACCTGATAGTATGCGAAGTTATCCAGATAGAGTATCGACTGACGAGAGACGGTTATAGCTCGCCAATTATGCCGGCCTGTTTGGAACTAGATAGACAGGCTGATTCCAAACCGCGACACCTACGTAGTCCACTAAGGCGGGTGCTTATACGGTAGTCCCTAACTCGGCAGATATAAATATATCCTACCAGCAGCAGTTTACATTGCCTTACCTCTTGTACAAAATGTACATACCCCATTTCTGTTTTTGATAATTAAAGACTATCGGTGTATACATACTTCCCCATAGTGGGTATAATATCCATCCATACAAATAAAGAAGTCCATTACGTATTTTACGAGTTTAAAATCCTTTTTTTTTTTTTAACGTAGTTAAATCATCAGATGACTATCTCCCGCCTTGGGATGGGCGGGAGGGCGTGTCAGACTTCTACTGACTAAAAACCTACGGTGTTCCCATCCTTTGCCTATGTGCCTAGGTCCAAGATCCGATGGCATTGAAACCTAGGCAGGCACCAGCCCTAAAGGGCCCTGTCAATGACACTGACACTGCTCTTTGAGGCGCGCGTGGAACACTACGCGCCGTACTCACGGGCCGTTGGGGTGTTTCGGGCGACGAGCTACCCAATGCTCGTCACCCGACGGTCCGCGCCTACGGAGGCTGACGATCCTCAGCAGACGTTCGACGCCCGCGTCTTGTACGTCTGCCGTGGCGGATGGGACGTTGGGCGCTTTGGCGCCGTAGCCGTCCTGCCACCTCCTTTGCGAGCATCACGTCCTCGCAGAAGGAGGTGACTGCATCCCACTCTCTCTCGCCCCGGAGCATGGCTTCTACCAGGCCCCGACGCGAGAGGTCTCCGCCACCGATGGCCGTTGTGAGAACACGGCGGTGTTCAGTCCAAGCTGGGCACACCTCCACCGTATGCTCCACCGTGTCCTCCGGCCGATCCGCACAGAACAAACACGCGGGCGTATCCTCCACCCAGATCCGATACAGGTACCTGCCGAAGCAGCCGTGACCGGTCAGTAGCTGCGTCGTCCGGAATGAGAGGACGCCGTGACGTCTCGTCAGCCACACCTCGAAGAGGGGACTTACCGCCACTATCGTGGCGTGCCCACGTTAAAAATCCTTTACGTTAACCCCGGCTCTATCAGCGAAATTCTATCTAAATAAGTTCAGTATTTTTTGTGTTAACAAACCTATTATATCTTTCACCAATTCGATACTATTGTCAATATTACTAAGAAGAAATAAAGGTTGGTCTGGTTGCCTGCCTACCACTTCGGGGATTAAGGCGTTGTGTGTTTGTGTTTTTTAAGATTAGTAAAAGAAAGGATTTCTGTTCTAGATTCGTAGAAACCAGTCCATATGGCGGCGTATGCAATCCCGAGTCAGCGCCTTGTATAGGCGGATTCGCCCGACTCACAACCCTGGTGAGGCAGAGACTGGCAGCCGAGCCGGACTCTTTACTCCTCAACGGCGGAGACAGCTTTCAAGGAACCATCTGGTACAACATCCTACGATGGAACGTCACTCAGGAGTTCATGAACCTGATTCCACATACTGCCCATGTAGGTATAATGTTTTTATACTTTTTTTCCTAAATTGACTGGACATTGCACATTTATTTAACGCCGAAGCTGTCAAGAAGTAATATACTAGTTTCCAGATGCTTTTCGTCTATGTAATATTTTTTCCTAATGTAAATAAATGCGAAAAAGAACCCCATTTTAACACATAATTAAAAATATGAAAATTACAGCAATTGGTTTCTCAGATGTTATGAATAATAGTGGGTATGGTTATCTCCCTCTTACGTCCACACGTTTTGACAGTGACGTCATAGTTTAAGTCGTATAATACAGGTGTTATGAGGCATTCGCCTTCCTTTCAGATGCTTATAACTGATTTTTTTTTAATAAACTTTTATTATTTTGTCATTAATCTATAATTTATAATTTTTCATTTACCGTCAATTTCCTTTGGATTAAAAGCTCATACGTAAGCTATTCTTGCTTTTCCTTTAATGTTAACGAGATAAAACTGTCTGAATTAAATTGTCTACAAACTGAAGTGAGAATAATAAACTCAGCGCTTTTTTTTATTTTGGAATTTTCAAAAACTTCAACTCAATTTGTTTCCTTAAAGTAATGCTCGTAATTTGACACACAAACTTTTCACGTACACTCTAACTGATAAATATGAACACATGTAGACATTCGAGTATTAGATACAGATATTTACTTTGACAGTAGATTGGTGACACATTATTCGAAGGTATTTACTAAACCATTCAGAAGATGCAATGGCAATAGGTGAAGAGCATTAGCTCTAGACATTTTCAGAAAGGTTTTTGAGGCAATCATTAACTCTTGGTCTCTCGTGAATCGCCGGCGAGCCAAGACAGCTACATGACATTTGCGTGTGTCACGGGATTATAACCTTATATACTACATATATACTACATAATAAGGTTATTTTTCCGTCACACGCGTAGCTGTCAATGTTTGCCGGCAAACATTCAGCTACCTCACGGGTTAATATTTTTAAAAGCTTTTTTTAGTTATACCTGAATACAATATTCAGTTCCAACAGGCCAGCATAATTGTGTCGACTGCTGAGGGGTAATCATCACTAGTCAGTCGACATTGTTTTGGCCCACACTCCATTGACCATCAGGTGCAATGAGATCTTGCCGATTTCGTATAAAAAAAAAACAATAATGCAGACCGGACTCTTGTACTTATATAAGAGTGGGATAGTGTTATTCCTTATCACCAGTCCTCTTAATTAAAATAAAACCTTTGTACAAAGAATTGTAAGTAAGCATTGTGTTTAATATAATTTTCACAAGTTTTGCGTTTATAGTTCATTTTATTATTTTTATTTTTTTGCCGACTTCGAAAATGAAAGACATTCTCAATTCGACTGTTTTTTTATGCTTGTTACCTCAGAACTTTTGACTGAGTGAAATGATTTTTATGTTTTTTTTTTTTATATTTGGTGCTTCCTGTGTAGTCCCATATAAATTTTATTGTTGTTAAACCCTTGACTTCTGGGATACATCATAAAACTCTTAAAATGTTATCGTCAACGTATACTGAATTTTACTAACACAAAAAAAAACTAAAAAGTTTGTAACAATTATACCGACTTCAAAAACCACTAAAAATAAAAAATAATTAACATTACCTATATTATACTGGTTACTATTTTTTTTTTAAATAAAGCACTTTGTTAATTGAATGGTCTGATAAAGAGGTTCATTAAACATTATTATAACTAGGTAATATACGTTTATAGTAACATAAACAGAGCGTATTAAATTACAAGATGGCTGCAATCTTAGAAAGTTAAACGCCCACTACCAGGTGCGCTAGGAAACACTACGGCAATAATTTGAGACAAGGATTACGTACGTCAAATTAAAACGGAATCTCGTAATAGAATATAATTTTTTTACCGCATAAGATTTTATATAATAGGGTAGTTTCCTATATTTGATTTAGTTTATTATTTTACTAGCGACCCGCCCCGGCTTCGCACGGGTGCAATGCTGATACTAAATACACTACAGAAAAACTGTGAACGTTGTATATAAAAACACAGCGCTCGCTCTGGCTTCGCACGGGTATAACATAACAAAATAACAGTATTTCTCCACTATTTAATGGATGTTATTATTATACGTATAAACCTTCCTCTTGAATCACTCTATCTATTAAAAAAAACCGCATCAAAATCCGTTGCGTAGTTTTAAAGATTTAAGCATACATAGGGACAGAGAAAGCGACTTTGTTTTATACTATGTAGTGATATGGAACAGAAAATAATATTATGACAAAGAATTTTTTTGTGTCATAAATATTAAAATTGGTTGGAAAATAAAGCAGTTATTCATATTTGAAATATGAGCAAAAGTGGTAGCATGGCAGGGTTATCGCGCTGTCCTTTTATCACTCACACAGCGTTATGGTCGGTGGCACTGGGTGACGTCACATTTCAATATTACTGAAATTTGACAACTTTCCTTTCCACCTGATTTCAAAGTTTTATAACTTATTTATTATTGCGAGAATATAATTTTCTTTCCGATAGATTTTGGATGAAATACACTTTCGACAAATGTATTTTAAAAAAAATGACAATTCTCCTATTCTGGATTTTGCTACCAGTTCTGCTTTTGTACTGTAAAGCCGTTTTAAGGTTAAAATATGACCTCTCCAGGAAATCCTCTAAAGATACGCATGTTGAGAACTTCATCTAAGTATGTGAGTTCATAATCAATTCGGTGATTAATGAGTAATTTCGCAACAAACTTTAAAAATAATTACAACTAATTAAAATAAATATAAATTCTAGTAAATATTGAAAAAAATATTAACTTCCATATTTATAATTGAATATAGAATAAGAAATGTATCCAAACATAAATTTAGACCAAAAGTAAATAATTTATTACTTGAATGTCAGTTTTAAATTTATATAGACAGCTTTTCATTTCTCTCCAATTTAGAAGGAATTTATTATTCAAAGATTCCTGGAATAATAATGACTTATAAAGGGCAAACGACGCGTACATTGACCCCGTAATGTTCATGAATAGACCTGGTAACATTTCAGGAAACAGAAATCAATAGTATCCTCCAAGGATTACGTAAATTATCCATGAATCGTTTTTAATACTATTATTATTCCATTTATTTAGTTCATAATGTTACCATTTCCTATGTCTGCTAGATTCCAATAGCTCTAAAATATGAAACATTAATATATTGGGGTACCAGCAAAAAAATCCCTAAACATTTAACGTTTTTATTAAAAATGTAAAAGAAACTTAATTGAGGATATAATTTCATTCCAGGTTTTAGGAAACCATGAGTTCGACAACGGAATCGAAGGCGTTGTGCCGTACCTCGAGCATCTCAACTCGCCGGTCGTGACTGCTAACATCATCGATGATGATGAACCCACCATCCAGGGGCTGTACGAACCGAGCATCATTGTGGAGAGGAACGGACGAAAAATCGGCATCATTGGAGTCATTATTGCATCTACCAATGTAAGTTTGTTACAGTTCTTAATAATGTAAATTCACGTAACTTAATATATTACATTATAACTAGCCATTCATGCTAGACTAGAGGTTCCCAAACTCTTTTTCTCATAGACCACTATAATTTTTTTTTTTTTTTAATTCCGGTTAGCCCCTTGCAGCTAAATTTCTAGCATATTTTCCAAAATATGCATGTTTTTATAAGTAACAGTCGCTCAGTTTTCTTTTAAATATCATGTGCCTGCATTAATAAGTGACATCAAGCCAACATTTTAGTTCTTTACGATCAAAATCGCTTACGAATTGTGAACCCCCATTTTTAGGTCATGCCCACGTAGACAGACCCCTTTAGTATTGGTGAAATATTTTTCTAAATCAGTTCAATAGTTCCAGAAATAAGCCCCTACAGAGAAACAAAGTTAAAAACTTTTCCCCTTCATAATATAATTATGATATAAATTTTGATCTTTGACAGACCCTGGCGTCTACAGGAAGACTAAGATTTACTGATGAAGTGGAAACTGTGAGAGCAGAAGCACAGAAACTCCACAACCAAGGAGTTAGAATCATCATAGTGCTCTCACATTCTGGTATAGACATAGATAGGTATGGTATTATGATTTTATACATATTTACTAGTACCAGTAGCGAAGTGTCCATACGAGTATAACTCAATACCTGCCACCTTCCGTTTTATATATAGAATTTACATTGAATTTAATCATCATTAGAAGAATTTTCAGACCGCATTTATGAATGTTTGTACCCAAATGATGTATCAGGTACACTTTCAGAATATTTGGACCAAGGAGCCACTTTCGCCACGGCTAAGTAATGCAGTAATTTGGAAATAAGTAGACCTTGTTGACAGTAAACAAGAATCCATCATTGGATATATGATAGATATATGATGATAGATAGATCACTAATGGAGTTAATCAAACTATTTTTTTAATTTAGATCGATTAATAAGAATCCATGTTAATTCCATTAATCCATCAAAATGTAGTTGACAAAGACATATTGACTGTATTTAATGAGACACGTACTTATTCATAAAAAGAATTCACTTTTAAAAACACAAGCAACGGAACTTATGAAGTTAGTCCTCTATATAATTTGAATTTCGAATCATTTTAGAGAAATAGCTCTGCGCGGAGGCCCTCACATAGACATAATCGTTGGAGGCCACAGCCACACGCTGTTATTCAATGGTGAACCTCCGGAAAATAGTGGATTCACACCACGAGGTCCATATCCCGTTGTGGTAGAACGAAGTGGAACACCGGTGAGATTTTGAATACACATTAATAACGAGACGAATACGGCGTCATATTAAAAGGCAACTTCTCGAACAGACGGAACACCACCCAGATTTGTAATGACAAAGCAAAGTACTGTATTGCGCTGATATTATCTTCTATCTATACTTATAATAAATCTGTAGAGAGGTCAATTCTGTACATGAAATATATTTCCAAAATAACTATCAGGGGGTGATTAGGGATCGATACTGATGCCAAAAATGCAATTAGTAAAATTTTTGTCTGTCTGTCTGTCTGTCTGTATAACCGTTATAGAAACAAAAACTACTCGACGGATTTTAACGAAACTTGGTACAATTATTTGTCATACTCCTGTGCTGGTTATAGTATACTTTTCATCACGCTACAATTAATAGGAGCAGAGCAGTGAAGGGAAATGTTGGGAAAACGGGAGAAGTTATTCCATTTTTTAAGCTTCTGTCGCGTGTGCAACCTTAATGGTTAAAGCCACACAGAAATCATGTATGACGGAAATGTTCTCCTTAAAATTATGTAAAAAATATCCCACGACAGCATATGTCTATCTTTTATGGTTGACTCACAATAACACGTGTAACTCCCGATAGCTTAGCAGTTCGAAGCTTTCTCATTATATTTGTCTACTCTTACGTTTATAACACTCTCAGTCATCCCTAATTAAAAAGTTTACATTATTAAATATTCCATAAAAAAGAATCATAGAAATCGGGATAGAAACACCAAAGTTATACATGAAATACGCTAATAATAAGCCATTACGCGTGAATACTGAATCATGCTATATGCTTCCTTCGATTTCACCAGGATCCCATCATCAGACCCTGACCGGACAATCAGACCACCTGCATACCACCATACATTAAAAAAACATCTCAACAAATTGAGCACCTCCTCTATTTTTGAAGTCCGAAATCCACGCGGGCGAAGCTGCGAGCGGAAGCTAGTAATAAATATATTACGTATACGTACGTCATACGGTCAGCCTCAAAAATAATCGAAAAAATTCAAAATTTCGAGTCGTTTTAAAATTTTTAGATACTGTGTAGAAAATCCTAATATCATTGCCCGACTCAACGATCGAACGCGAGACCTCGGCCAGTGGTAACGTAAAACAACTACGCAACTAAGCCAATCAGTAAATTTCATTTATGTGTAAATTAAGGAACACGTAAATTAGGCATAATAATTAATCACTCTTTTTTGCTTCAGGTACTAATCGTTCAAGCTGCCGCTCACACGCAATTTTTGGGTGAAATCAAACTATTCTTTGATGATGAAGGAAACCTCATCAGTTGGGACGGACATCCACATTTCATAGGAAACGAAATTGAACAAGGTAAAAAGATGGTTAACAAAATATGTGCAAAAACTTAACAGCGTTTTATGCTAATTTTATCTTATTCATCATATTCTATGGGATATAGTAGATACATATAACCAACTAATGCAATCACACTTTCCTAAAATTATTTCTAAGCCGGGACGAGCTTGTCACCGTTCGGGCCTAAATTCTGATCTTCCAAATTCTAAGTAAAAGACTCTGATATGCTTTCGTATGTATATTATTCTACAAATTCTATGCCAACTCAATACAATTATTTTCCAGCACCTGATATTCTGGAAAGAATTAAAGTTTACCTACCCATCATCGAAGAGCAAGCACGGGTTGAAATAGGCACTTCGTTGGTGCACATGTCGGCTCAATGCAGATGCGCCGAGTGCAACCTTGGTAACTTTATTTGCGATGCATTTATGAATGCTGTAAGTAGTTTGAATATCTCCACTATTTCCATAAATATTTAATCATTTATTGTTTGTTCTACGAGGATCAGATCTCATATATTTTAAATAGTTTATTTACTAAGTATTCTTTATCCTGGAGCAGCATTTAATTACTTAAAGGATAAGCCACGATCTCGCCATTCGAACGGCACCGCTCGCGGTTTTACATCACCAATAACAAGTGAGTGAGACCGATATATAGGGAATAGGAAGGATGCTTGATACACAGAAATGTGGATCACGCCAACGTATCGCTTAATGCACCACTCCCCATTTCAGTCCGTTATTGTGGTTGGCCCTTGGACCTAGTGCTTTTTTTTTAGGACCTCGCAGTCAGCACCGTAGGAAACTTGAGAATGGGATACTTGAATCCCCAGCTAAGCGACTGCAGGGACTTGTAGGAAAGTTGAGAGTGTATTCCTCTCTCTCCATAATAATCTATATATATATAAAAATGAATCCCTATTTCCCTTGGTCAAGCCATCACACGTGAACGGCTGGACTTATTGCAGTATTTTTTTTTTGTTGTGTTTGTTATTGTCAGGAGAAGGTTCTAATAAAATTGCGCTAAATTAGTAAATTTAAGAAAACTTAAAGAAAATATTAATTTTATATAACTGTCAATTGTTTGAAATAACTGTCAGCGATTGACAGAATGCTCCCTGCAAATTCATGTAAGGCGATACCTCAAGGTCCATTTTCATACATTTTGTTTCGGCTTTAATTGGGTAACTAGTATTGGTAGTAAAAATTTAAATTACGTCTAGTTAGTGATTAGTTCTCGCAGTTGAAAGAACATAAAAATAATTAATAATCATGGATATTTCTGCCTTTAAAATTTCGTCATATTAAATTTTAAAGGCCGAAATATCCATGATTATTAATTATTTTACGTTTTTCTTCAACTGCGAGAACTAATCACTAACTAGACGTGAATTTAAATTCTTTACTTGCCAATACTTGTTTAGTTACCCAGATTAAAGCCGAAACAAAATATATGAAAATGGACCTTGAGGTATCGTCTTAAGATGGGACAACGTCTGCCGGGTCAGCTAGTCATATTAAATTTTAGTAAAGAGTATATTTTATTTTTTCGGATTTCTTTGGAGGATTGCATTTTCTCAGACATGCTAAAACAGACGCTGTATATCGTAGAAATATTTTAATTTCTAGGTTATGGATCGAGCTCAAGAAGACAGTTGGCATTACGCGCACTTCTGCGTGATGAACCAAGGGTCAATAAGATCTGATATTGGTAACGGTGGTAAGTATTATTGAGTTATTACAATTATTATTTTATTTGAATGACGATACGAGCTTGCCTTTCCCCTGCTAGTAAGCGATACGACCGCCCATAAACAGTAGAAACACCATCTAACACCTTGAATTACAAAGTATTGTTTGGTATTCCATGGCGCTCGCCATACTGAGACATAACATGTTAAGTCTTATGGCCAGTAGTTACACTTCAATTTAAATACTTTGTGAAGTAGAACTTAATAATTAAATAATAAACATCATTTTGTAATGATACGGATGACTATATAAGATGTTGGTCAAGGTTTCACCCACGTTAAAAGTGTTGGTGTCTTCATATCCTTAGCTGTAATGTCTACCATTAAGATTTAATTAAATACTAAGTTTTCACTCATCACATTTTTAACCTCGAAGGGGTAAGCAGAAATACAACCAGGGCACCACCATTTCCGCCTATGCGTTCTATCCCATGATATGATCAGGTAAAGCTTCAAAATAATATAATTATTATTTATTTTACAGCAATAACATTCGAATCAGTTATACTGTCGACTCCATTCGAAAATAACGTCGAAGTTTTCGAACTAAGAGGCGATCATATTCTAGAAATGCTAGAATATTCTGTCGCTAACATACCGTTTGCCGGCGCGAGGATGCTACAAGTTTCGGGTATGTATTAAATTAATTCTAAATTTAAATATTACACAATTCTAAATTCGAATATACAACCACGGAGACTTTAAACGAAAGAGGATAGCTTATTCATAAAGTTTTTTTTTATTAAAAGACGATGTAGCATTTAAAAAATTAAGACTGATTTGGTTCATGATATTTTTATTCCAGATTTAGTGGGAATAGTTATAATACCTATTGTCGTAATGTAACATTTTGTCATCATTCTTACTTTGATTGCGATGACGTTTCCTTGAGTTAAATGTACTTACATTTTGGCAGTCGACATAAATCAAATTTCCCTAAAATGAATGGAATAAGGATTTCTTATGTTTACACGAATGTTAGACATCGAAATAAAGCTATATTCGGGTTTTATCGCCGTTTCGTTTCGAAGACTGCAGCCTTAATTTGGTATAATAAAAAATGAATATTTGTATAATGTAGGTAGAACTTTGACCTTTCGGACGACCAACACCTCAACCCCCGGTAGTTGCAAAGTCTTCGACACGTCGGGGGAAAATTATTAAAAACCGCGATAAAATCCATAAAACAGTTTTATTTCAATAAATGGAATATTCAAAACCATTACATAAAATCACGAACCGGATTAAGTGGTTTTAAATTCATTCATCAATTCAAAACATTTTTCCATAAATTGATATTCAATGTACTTCAATTTCATCCATTTGTTATCCCCATCCATTCTGTTATGGCGAAGGTATATTACCCTCAAACTAGACCTTACAATAAGGGTCATGTTTTATTATAATTGTACATTTAGTTGTGAATTTAATATATTCAGTTATCTCAATTTTATTTAAACAAATTTAACAAGTAACTTTAATCGAATTAATTTTTTTTTGCTCTAAAATTAATTGAATAAGACTATCCAGTAAATATTGCATACTAATCAAGAATCTAGTTGTTAAGAACACTGCACTATAAGGCACAGAAGTTGCCAAAACTATAGTCCAAAAACGCCGTGCATCAAAAATCTCATACGGCCAATGACGTTTTACAAATAGACGCGTCATACACTAACAAAATGGCACATAAAAACGGCGCACTATTTGCTTTAGTCACGTACATGTACATATAATTACAAATTGGCTCGAAGAAGGAATAAAAAGATGCAGCATACATTCGTAAGAAAGGATATATTATATACATCGACAGTTACGTAACAACGTTAGTGCCGCACGCTCATTGGCTGTCAAATCAGGCAATTACCTTACTTTCGTCTTGCCAGTATTGAGCTCGGACAACGTATCTACGTAATAAAAATATCTTAGCATACGGCCACATGAATGTTTTTTTTAATGTTGCAATTAAATCCAGGGCTGCGGTCGATGTTCGACGGCTCTCTGCCTGTCAACAGCAGGGTTGTCAACGTGACGGTCCGCTGTATCGAATGCGACATCCCTAGATACCAGCCATTGGAACTGGACAAGTACTATCGAGTGGTCACCCAAAACTTCATTGGAGAAGGTGGCGACGGTTTTTCTGTGAGTTTTTATGATTTTTATAGTTACGTAGGTTTTTAAGGTTTTAAATGGTTTAAAAAAGTATTTTAAAAAGTAACTTCTTTTTTATGAACATGTTATAAACATCTCAGATGACTTAATTGTCAAATATAAAATTTATTGCTTCCGTAACGAAGATAAAGAAACCTAAACGAAGTTGGCAATATAACCGACACTATATCTATGAAGTTAACTTCAAGATTTATGATTGAGGACGTGAGCTCTGGAAGTTCTAAACCATACAAAATTGTGATAATCAATTTGGATTTTATAGGCACGCGATTTTTTTTATTCGTTCACCTTAAAGTGTCCTTATTGCACCTGATGGTAATTGGAGTGGGGTTCCAATAGAATGTCGACTGACTAGAGATTACCCCTTGACAGTCGACACAATTATGCCGGCCTATTGAATCCGGATATACACAGGCTGATCCCAGAACGAAAAAAAAAAATCTAAACCAGCATTCCCTATATTATCGGTCGCGACCCAGTGTTGGTTCGTAGAGGAATATTGGTGTCGTCTGAAAATAGGACAATACCACGACCGACTGGGCCAATAGCCATGGGCCACTGATAGAGGCGAAAAATAAGTATTTTTTTTTTTTATTGAAAGAATACACTCAGTCCTATTAATTAAGTATTAAAATTACTTCAAACAACCAAGAAAAGGGTCAACAATTTAAAAACTTTTGATGGGTCACAGGGCAATCAACTTTAGGAAAAGTGCCCTAAAATATTTATCAATACAATTTATTTCGGATAAATTTAATTTACTGCAGCGTAGTCGTATTACAGTACGACTGCAGTGCTGAAGACTCTGGTTCGATCATAAATCGTAACAAACATAAAAAAAATACAGTCGAAATGAGAACCTCCTCCTTTATTCGAAGTTGGTTAGAAAAAGCACAAGTTAAACGGAAAAGCAAACTCCGGCTAGCGGGTAATGGAAAATAAAAAATAATATTAAAAATCATTATTATAACTTGTTAACTTTTCTTTTACAGACTCGCTAGCTGTCTTATGTTAATTTTGTAACCGCTGTATAAAGTTATATTTATCGATACAATACGAATAGCTTCACATTTTATGCACAATTCGATATTATCATTATATTGCTTCCATAATGAATAGAGTTAAATAGTTTTCGTGTTTACGAGGTATATTGTTTTTTATCAAAATTTCTAACCTATATGAATTATACAATATTGAGTACAATTAATAATTTATTTTTCGTATTAAATTTAATAACGCGTCGTGATATATTTGCGGTAACACATAGTTAAGTTCGTCAGTTCTCTCACCGGGGGTGTAACTCAGTGGTAGAGTGTCTGCTTCGCATGCTGAAAGTCCTGGGTTCAAGTCCCAGCACCTCCATGAATATGTGATTTCTTCTTTATGTTTTATTCTATTTCGTAATGGCCCGTCAAATCACGTCATAATAATACGTATGCCTTGTAGTCCCACAAACTTATCTGGCCCGGTGAGAAAGTCGCTGTTGTCACATTTGGTCTTGCCAGTACAAATAAATTTTGCAATAAAGTAGGTAAGCCAATTGATGTAAAAAAAAAAAATATATGAATACTAATAAACCGATTTTCGGCCGATGCTAATAGTTTCGGAGAAATGCGTGGACAAAGATACATACATACAAATATATGTACATACTTACAAAGACTTGTATATTTGTTTGGCAGCCTTCACAAACTATTATATATAAGTATATTGCAGTTCTAATAATAATAAAATGCATAGGTAGGTGCTAAATCGATTTTCTTTTTTGAGGTCAAAAATGTGAAATTATGCACACATTATCTGTATACCTGGACCTGGCATTAAACACCTGGCGACTTGAAAGACCGTTAGTAAAATATTAATTAAATAAATAAAAAACATATTCCTCGAAAATATTTATCATTTAACAACAATAATTATGATCATCTACATAGAATGTATGGCGAGTGTTCTCTAACTGGAATACTCCAGCTATTCTAAAGTCACCGGAATTATTTGACTCATTAGTCACTCATCATCAGATTCACTACATTCACTTTCAATGTCACTGGCTAAATTAATGATGAAAGGTGTCGTCTAAGTATACATCCTTGCTTCTATACTCGTTCTCAAGTTTTTACGTCATTGCAGTGCTTTTGCCATTCATTCACAGTTATCTTATTGAAGGCTTCTGCAATCAAAAAAAGGCATTTCAGAATTTGATTTTTTTATACTTACAGCTATTCTATTAGCACGTGCGAAATAGTGTTTACGTGTTATTTATTTTTAAAAGCCTGCAACACTAATCTGTGGCGGCAGCTACGCGTTCATACTATTTTTCGAATGGTATTATAGGCGTAGGAAGACGATTTTCTTCCTTCTTAAAATGTAACATTCTTCGCACCATTTTCTAAAGCGTTCAGCATTTTTCGCTAGCTATAACAACTAAACGGAAAATAAATACATAAAGCAAACAAACAATGGCAGTTATGTTAGCGAATGGCAGGCAGATTGACATTTCAAAATGACGTCGTAAGTTCCTCTTTTGGCTACCGGGCCAGATAAGTTTGTGGCACTATCACGTAATATAAGCGGCGATAGCCTAGTTGGTTGTGGAACGGTCTGCCGAGACGAATGTCCGCAGGTTCAAATCCCAAGGGCACACAACTCTGATTTTTCTAAAAAAATTATGTGTGTATTCTTTGTGAATTATCGCTTGCTTTAACGGTGAAGGAAAACACCGTGAGGAAACCTGCACATCTGAGAAGTTCTCTATAGGAATTTCGAAGGTGTGTGAAGTCTACCAATCCGCACTAGGCCAGCGTGGTGGACTAATGCCCAATCCCTCTCAGTAGTAGAGGAGGCCCGTGCTCAGCAGTGGGCAAGTATATAATACAGGCCTGATATTATTATTATTTATTATATCACTTTGCCCGACAGGGGAATCGAACCCGAGGCTACTACCGCAGTCTTAAATATAATTACGCTACAGAGGCAATCATGAACATAAAACGCTGTTTAAAGCGCTTGGCTGGGTATAATAGAAATACAATTAGCTGTACTCTTGGTCTAAGAGTACAGGGTAATCTAATTTTATTATCACCAACTAAGCGCTTTAGAAATTAAATTCTGTATCATTATAAAATTGGGCAGATATTTTAACTATGACTTGCGGACGACCAACACGTTTGCCCCGCGACCAAGAAGCCTGCAGTCTTCGAAACGTCGGGAGAAAATAAAAATCGACGATCCCTACGTATAGTATCGAATCTGCAAAATTGCATTTTGCGGATTCAATTCTTTGCGTAGGGACTGTCGATATTTAAACGGTCCTTATTAAAATGAACTGCATTTATTTAAGACAATAACGATCGAAGTGCTTATCGCCATAGTAATAAACACTAAACAAACGATGTACATTCGGTCTCTACGCAAAGTATTGCATCTGCAAAATGCAGTTTCTCAGTAAAGGCCAGAACAAAACTACCCGGAATCGGAGGGAATGCATGAAAGGATTAATGAAGGTTGAGGAAGCGCGAGAAGTATGCCAGGACCGTGCAAAGTGGCAATCTATAGTCTCTGCCTACCCCTATGGGATAAAGGCGTGATACTATGTATGTATGTATGTATGTA